>NC_033803.1:36216842-36219738 GCF_001876935.1 Asparagus officinalis
TCGCAGCCATATCGACCTACGACTTTGCTCTCCGCTACCCTGAACGTGTCTCAGGAGTTGTAACCCTGGGATTGCCCTTCTCTCCTAAAGGCTTTGCTTTGGACCTCATACCCAAAGGTTTCTACGTATGGAGATGGATGGTATTAATATTACGTTATACATGCAATCTTTAGCTACTCACATGATTTATGTCAAGGTTTTTTAGTATACACCCCTAGCCCATATGTTCTCAAAATATTCATAATTGTTATTTTGGCCCTCAAAATTACAATCTACTTTCAATTTATCCCTCATTCAAAATTCTATTATAATTTTAGGTAATTACAAGAAAACTTGTTCATATATATATATATATATATATACAGTATTTTTCAAGAAACCCCTTCTTCTGCTAAGTTCAATAAGAAGCCCCCTAGCATCCATGACAGTAATGAATATCATCATTAGTTTTAAGATAGATTTAAGGTAGACGTTAAATGCATGTGGGAGGATTTAGATTAAATCTCTCAATTGTTATTATTTTGTATAGTCACTGTATTCAATCTTCTCAATAGACAAAGGGGGTTCTTTTATTGACCTTACTAGATATGGGCTTCTACTGAAAAAGTTTATAGACAAAAGGGCTTGCTAGTAATTTATCCAAAATTTTGACAACAAATGGTTTAAAAGACATTATTACAGTGGTGCAATCTAGAAAAAAAAGGTAAGAAAATAAGAGGTCTTAGGCGTTGCCCGGTCCCATGACAGGTGCTGCTGGTACAAAGAGAGGGATTCGGATCCTCTCCACTACAAAACAAACAGTGGAGGGACCACTACATAATCACGGTCATTGATTATCTAGTTAATGGTTGTGATTTTTTCTTTTAGTACAAATTAGGAATGAGTGCAATACACGGGATATGGTAAGTATTAGATTTAGATTGTATCATAACCGCCTACTAAATAATCAACGATTGGGATTAAAAGCAGTGGTCTCTCCCCTACTTTTTTGTAGTGGAGAGGATCCAAATCCCAAAGAGAGGGCAGTAGTTGCTGATCTAGGATTTCTTTCTCCCCAGTGATGTACACAAATAACTTATCACACTAATTCCAGTGGCCTTGACTTTCAAGTAGTAGTAAACAAGGAAAAAGTAGGCAATTTAGTAATATGGTAGGCAATTTAGTAATGTCATACGATATCATTAGGTGCTGTATGTGTACATTTAATTACCACTAAGGCAGAAAGATGGTGGGTAGCGTCTGTGTTCGAGATGGGAAGGCGAGCATCGAGCAGTTGGAGAAAACAGCGGTGCTTGAGAATTCAATGGTAGGGAGTGCAATAGAATGGTGTCGGTGGCTTGGAGCTATCCGGAAAGGAGATTTTGTGGGGATTAGATCTTAGTTGAGGAAAAATGGCATAATTTAATAAGGGCATGTTTGGCAACTCCACTTAAACTTTTGTGGAAAAAAAACATCTCTATAGCATTGCGAAGTGCCGCCGGGTTTGTTTCCCCCGGGGGCGGGGGGGGCGGGCGCGCGGTAAAAGGCAAATTTCTGGTCTTTAAATTAGTTTTATTTTCAAATTAGGTAACCCTACAGAAATAAATTTTGAATGTCAATTAATAAACCACATAGTGGATTAGGGGTGCAATCTACCATGCACGTTGATTCACTTCCCAACCAAAATTTCACTAAACGACAAAAAAATACCTTTAAGAAATTCACAATGAACACATGTGAGATGTATCCTAGCCAGACCTAAATTTAAGTAAATTAAATGGGTTTTGTACCTTAAACGTGAATCATTTCAGCGTACTCTTGGATTTGGCTTGAAAGTGCATCAAGGTGGTTGATTGCAAAAACGAATTTAAAGATGGTTTATATACTAATTGATATTCACTGGTGATTCAATTATAGTTACCTTATTTTAATGATGGTTTGTAGAAAAAAAAACCTTTATTGTATTCCACCCCTCGATCCAAATGAAAATTGGTTTTGACCAAAATTGGTTTGGATGGATATTAACAATTAACTGTAAAATAAATAATTTAGATTATTAGAATATAAAGATAATTCTACTCCTCAATAATTTTGAGGGTTAACATTGAATTCTGCATTAATTTTTAATGGAGAAATAGCTATTATATTGATTTGGACGAAAATTCTGAAAATATGCATGGTCAAAGGATACTTATTTAAGAAAATTCTTATATCATTTCTTGTGTACCATACATAATGTGTGCATCTTCAATAGGAGCCAGGGAGAGCAGAGAAAGACTTCGGACGTTTTGATGTCAAGACAGTGATCCGAAACATTTACATTCTCTTCTCTCGTAGCGAGCTTCAAATTGCGGGAGAGGGGGAGGAGATCATGGACCTTGTAGAGTTATCAGCCCCTTTGCCTGCTTGGTTCACTGAGGATGATCTCCAAGTCTATGCAAGTCTTTATGAGAAATCTGGTTTCAAGTTTCCACTGCAGATGCCATATCGGTGAGCTCAACTATGTATACTAAGTTTTAGTATCATGTAGGCTTTAACATGGTATCAGAACCATAAAGTTTAATATCACACCAGTCATGTATAAATAGTTCATTTCTAAAAAAATGACTTAGATATGTTAGAATGCATTAACTTATAGGTTTGAATCCCTGCGCTACCGACTATCGCCAAATTGAAGATATATCTCGTGTACTTCTAATGTTGCAGCTGGACTCCCTTTCTAGCATTCATTAGTTTCATGTTAAGATTGGGCTTCATAAAGTGAAACATATGCGTCTCATAAACTGGTCATTTACTTACTAGATATAAAGTTGCATATATTAATATGTATAATTATTTTAAATGAGAAACTAAGGGAGTTGAGAATCGAAAGGGGATCTACTTGCAAGAACAGAAGTATGCGCAATTTATTGATTGG
>NC_033803.1:36219748-36223556 GCF_001876935.1 Asparagus officinalis
AATTTATTGGGGGGGGGGGGGGTCTATCCACAACTGACCCAACATTATTAGCACTCATATCTTGTCACAGCTTTCTTCATGATTTTGATGTAGTGTAATAAACTTGAGAACACATTGCGGTTTCTCTCAATTGCCGAAAAAGATAGTAGAGGAACTATTTTTTCATTCATAACCCATACTTATATATTAATTTGGTGTACAATAGGTCAGTTCATAGGATGATGAAGTGGGTAGATCCTACAGTTGAAGCTCCTGCAATGTTGATCATGTGCGAGAAGGACTACTGTATTAAATTTCCAGGGATGGAGGATTACATCAAGAGTGGAATGGTGAAGCAATTTGTTCCCAATCTGGAGACTGTAGTTATGCCTGAAGGTACTCACTTTGTTCATGAACAGTCTGCGGATGAGGTGAATAAGCTCATAGTCGCTTTCCTCAATAATCATGTCTTAACAGGCTGAATCTATTGAAAGACATGAGACATTTGCAGTGTTTGTTTCTGTAATCTTCTGTTATATGAACTATTGTCCAATTTAAAATATGTTTTCATGATGGAACAGAATGGCTAGCCTTTTGCTTCATTGTCAAAAAAAAAAAAAAAAAAAAAAAAAAAAAAACAAAAAAAAAAAAAAAAAAAAGAAGAAGAAGAAGAAGAAGAAAAAGAAAAAGTGGGGGACAACACATCTCAAACTCAATGGCTGTTGATGTACATGGCAAAAATGGATCTGCCTACATTGGCAGACAGTAGGAGATCAAAGTTTACATGAAACTCCAATAAAGAACAACTACATGTTAGATTTGGTGCCCAGGAGTTGGCTGTCGACGTATCAAAACCATTTGATATGATAGGATTAGGGATAGGATCAAGAGCTTGGTGAGATCATATCTTTTATAGTTGATTATCCTTATTTATAGGGATTTAGTAGCTAACTAAACGATCTTATCTCTTAATTGAAGTTTCCCCTATAAATAGGGATAGAGACTTTATGCTTGACATATAACTCCACACACTCAGATTGGCATGTGCTTAAAAGGTATTAATCAGAGGTGGTTGCATGGGTAGCAATCAATGTGGAGGAGTCTTGTCTGTCGTCTGTCGTAGTTCCCTCCACCCAAGGGATCCGATATATAATTCTCTCATCATCTTTTAACATCGTATTAGAGCTTGGATAATGCTTTGATCTGTTAACTGCAATGGACTGCCTAAATTAATTATGATCTAGACATATTTATATGTTCGAGTTCGATCTGATAATTTTTATATCATATTGTCACCAATGAAGCAGACCCTTTTTTTTTCCTGGACGTAGCTAGATAAAGGATTTTGTTTTTGAATATAAATCTGCTACCTAGCTATTTCCTTGGATATTAAGTACAGATCGAGTGTGGTTTCCTTGTTTGCCGAAACTACATTGCCATCAAAGAAGCTTAATTAATTAATTCTAAAGGAATGTTTTCCTTCGATATGTTCTATTTAAGATTACATATATGCTGTGGATCTTGTGAAGATAGTTAATGAAGTATTTTATCCTTCTTTTTTTAACTGAGTTACTGCCATGTGTATGCGTATGGGAATAGTTCTTTATTTTTTTAAGATTGTTAACAAAATAATCCCTTTTATATGTGGTTAATGCTAAACCGTGATGTCACATGGACATGTGCTGCTGCGCAAATTATCCTTAATAATTTAATGTTAAAGAAATAAAATTAGTGGAATTTGCATGGTCAATAATCAAGCACACCCAACATAATGAAAGCTGTCATCCACTAAGCCGAATATTGAAATATTTGATCTTTTTCCTTTTAACCAATTTTAGGGCCTCGTTGAACTATCATAAGCACTCAAAGTAAGAAGCAAATCCAAAATGTAACTTTTAAAGTCATAAAGTAGAAAGTAATGGAAGTCATATTTCTTTTGTTTGTTTTACAAATTATTTGAAGTAGTGAAAATAGTAATCCGTCCGCTTCGTTCACTTTTTATGTTTAGATAACAATTAAAAATATTATTAGAAAGTAATTAATTACATGCAATACTAGTAGAAAAACGCGTAACCTAGATGGAAAAACCGTGTAGGTTGCTTAGATTTTCATCTAGGTTGATCAACCTAGATAGAAAACTGTCTAAAAATTCTGTCTAGGACAATTCCGTCCAGTTTTCCACAAACTAGACGAAAATTTCTCTAAGTTGATCAAACTAGATGGAACACAACCTAGACGGATAACGAAAAACCGTCTAGGTAGCAACCTTGACGGAAAATATGTCTAGGCCGCAACCTAGACGGAAATTCCATCTAGGCCGCAACCTAGACGGAAATTCCATCTAGGCCGCAACCTAGACGGAGTTTCCGTCTAGGTTGTTTATAGCAACCTAAATAGAATTTTCGTCTAGGTTGAGTCAACCTAGACGAAAATTTCGTCTAGGTTGTTTTTTTTCTACAAAATTTTTTAAAAATATGTGAATTCCCTATACATTACATTACATTCACGATATACACATGAATACATAATTCATGTATATTTAATAAACATATCCAATCAAATATAATCAATATTCATATCCAATACACATCCAACAATCCAATCCAAAATACTCCAACAATCCGGTCCAATATACACATCTAACAATCTAAGCCAATATTCATTTCAATAAAAACTTATATTATCCGAATATTCACAACAGATATACCTGCAATACCAAGTCCATTCATAACACGAGATGAATAAAAATAGAGTACTATTGCAAATAAAAAACTGTTCAGTGCATTAAAAATAATAAAGCCTCACATCTCGTCATTGTCAGCAGCGGCTCTATCTCTCGTACGAAAACCGGTGCTACTCCCTCCGTTGTCTCTAGTCTGAAGGTCCAATTGATTATTTTTTAAAATTATGTGAAGTTTGATAATATATTAAACATAAATGAATTTTTTAATATACTAGTCCCTTAAATATTCAATTTAGCATTAATTTCTTTAGGATTTTCACTTTCATAAAAATAATTTGCAACTATTAATTTTTTGGGACTTCCTTAGTATGTGAGGTAAAATAAGATACTTATGCGCTGCTCTGCTTAAAGCCGGTATTACCGACGCCTGAGTTTATGAGCAGTATGATATCACCAAAAAGATCATTGGGAATCACATCAGCCAAACAATTTTTAATGTAGGACATGACCTCATCTATCGTGCGGGCCCTCAACACAACACTACTCATCTCCTTAGTCACCTGAATGTGCAGCTCTGAGTCAATCTTTCCACGCAAATACGTAGAGACACATAAAACAAGTGGCATATCCTACAAATTTCCTGGTGCAGCTCTCATTGTTGTAGATGACATAGAGGATACTATGAATGATCTTATGCTTATGCCCGGTGAACCTCCAACACCATGCAGCGGATATCTTCCTCTCCTATTATTAGGGTGAAAATGAGTATTAGATTTTACATTCGAATTCAATAATTTTAAACAAATATAAATAGAATGTAGTATTTAATTCGATTTGATTGCTTACCATCCCTACCTATTATATCCCAATACATTCTGAGTGAGAGTGATGTTATCCTCTAGAGATAGCATGTGAGGGTCCGGCTCGCCTTGTACTTCCTCCTGAGACATATATAGTGTTGTAGCCTCCTTGGTTGCAGCTTCAAAGCCCTCTTAAAGCACAAATATAAGTTTACAAAAACTAAAGCATTGAGAATAGATCTAAGAAAATTTAAATAAAATAAAGAAAGAAATACAGTTAATATTTCTAAACAAGTTATAAAAATGTCTCACCACCAACTCGAGATTTTTAAATTTTTCAAAAAAT
>NC_033803.1:36224878-36243837 GCF_001876935.1 Asparagus officinalis
AGTTTTTTTTAAATGTTTGATTTTGAAATTGTGTGTTATAGAACATGATCTTATAATGTGGCAAATTATTGTGCAATTATATTTTTAATGCAATAACAAATGTGATTTCTTTACTGCTAGAAGTATAGTTCATAATGATAATTAAAATATCCTAGTTAAGTATGTTGATTTCAGTTTAGCGTAAAAATTCATTACATTAATTTTTTAAATAATAATTATAGTAAATCTAATAATTAAATTTTACATATTGAACTCAAAATGAATCTGACTTATTTATAGTAATGAAATTAATTTAAAATTAAATTATTTTGATATTTAACCATGTATAGAGTCAAAGCACGGTTATGGATAGATATTTTTAAATAAAAGCACTGATTTGAATCCTTGGAATTCTATTCCTATCAAAGCACGGTTATGGGTAAACATTTTTAAATAAATTAACTTACTCTTACTTAACGGATTAGTATTTGAATTTTAATGATATTTTTGTTTATTGAAAATTTTTCCCAAGCTCGTCCTTTTATAGGGAGTATGATATATACACACTGACACACACACAAAGACAGAGAGAGAGAGAGAGTCGAGCACGAGAGATAATTTTGGAAGGGATTATTGAAAGGGGTATTTTTGACAATAAACATATTTCTTAGACTCCCACTTTTTGAGTATGATATACAATTACACAAAATAATTAACAAGGTGTTTTGAAGTCAGAATAAGGAAATTTCTCCACTTAATCAATAACTTGAATATTATGAAAATCAACAAGAATAACAAAAAATAAAAAATTTACCTATTAAATTCTAAGCTTTCTCCAGTTATAGTTAAACTCGGACGCAAGAAAAATTATAAAAGGCTTTCTGAAATAGCAGAGCTTTAGTCTTCTGACTATACAAGAAAAAACTAGTTAGTGCATAACATGTAAGTTTTAGCAGGCCATGGAGTAGAAACCTTTAAAACAATGCAATTAGAGCTTACATGTACGTCTTAGCATAACATGTAAGTTGAAATAGTCCTACGCAGATCATGACATTCAAAGATCCATGTATCCTTATCACGGATCAACTCGTACCCTGCCTCATACTTGTTCTCAAGAACTTCCTCAAGACAAGCCTTCTCGGCCAAAAGCAAGTCTGCCAACCAATGGAGAATCTAAATCTCCTCCACAGAACAACTATCTACTTAGTAAAGCTCTTGTCTAAGCTGCAAGATATTGGCTTCTCTATCAAAGAGCAACTCCGTTGGAAAGGAGTAGGCTTAGACATGAGTTGAAGATGAAAGAGATTGGAAATAAAAGGAGCTATTTATTAGTCTTTCATAGCAACTTTTCCAAAAACAATTCACTCCTTTATGAGAAGTGATTATACATCTCAAAGAGGCTAAAAGATAGCCTAAAGGGTAGGCCATTGGATGAATTTCATCAAATTTTTTGTCGCCAGGGTAGCACGGATCTAATAGCAAAAGTCTTGATTATCCTTTTTAAATGACAAACTTCTCTCAAACACTCAAAATTGAGTGAACTCTTCCAAAATCCATGGCTAGGCGAACATCGGTTAATATAAGTTTCTTACTAAACCTCGCTTCAACTTAAGGACGAATGAATTTCTTTCTAAAAACAAAATTGAATAAATTGATGATGAAAGAAACCATGTTTAATAGTACACCTCTAGTAGCCAAGAGTCAAATTCAACTCAAGCAAGACAACTCAAACTACGTTTAACAATACATCTTTGGCTATTACCCAAAGTGTTTCGATTATGCTACAAGTCAAAGGCAAGATCAAGAACTTTTGGGGGCGTCTTGTAGGTCATAATATACTCTCCCCCGGACCAATACTCAGTATAATATAAGCTTAAAAAGTGAACGCTCCTAGGCTAAAAACTTCATTTTGGCAAAGTACGACCATGGCGAAGCTCGCCCAAACCATAGCGAGACTCGCCAAAGCAATATTGGAGCTCACTTTCAGGACCAAGTCATAGTAAAACTTTAGATGAAATTAGCCTAGAGTGAGCCTTGACCAAGCAATTCATATGGGCCATGTCACCCACGATTCAGGATAAATTCGCTAGAATGAACATCCTCAGGACCATTATTGGCGAAATTCACCTATGATCGCTTTATAATCTATTTTTATGGAAACAATTCACCCTAATTATCTCCTAAGTTAATGGCCATTTGTTAGATCTTATAAAAACTTAAGATCTAAACCATAAAGCCATGATTAATTCAAAGAGATTTACAAGAATCAAAAGAAAAGAGCGGAAGCTTATACCTGAATCCATAGATTAAACTTGAGATGGGTTTTGGATCTTCTAACCTTAGGGTTTCTCTAGCCAAATTTCTCTCTAGATGGGGGTGAAGAGAATTAGAGAGTGTAACCCTAGATTAGGGACCATAACCCCTTATTTATAGATATTGTACATTTGTAATTTGGCCCCTAATCAAATCATAATTACAACCTGGTATCTGCACATATAACCCCATGACTTATTTAAATACCCATTAACCCAAATTAATAGATCACTTTAGTGGGTTATCCTGAAGGATAGCAATACACATTGATTAATCATATGTGCTCATAAATAGATTTATTAGATTAAATCCAACAATCTCCCACTTGGGCACCATATGATTCCTTAAATTGTGTATAACCTTATGAGCTCAAAAATTGCTATCACTGAAAAGGTATTTCCGAACAATCTCGTCCATTGACTATATCAATATAGGATCAAAGCGGCATTCGTCACATTTATCGTGACTCGACCCATCAATGGTCACATATACCAATACAATCAAACGACATAGATCAATCATGGATGTGCACCATGAAAATTACATGCAATATGATCAGTACATATCTATTTTCAACTGGTCCTACTTTAGTGAGATCAAAACCAAACATAATGTAACAGAGTATCTTAACTGAATACTTTATTCTGATCTGACAATACAACCAAATATAAAGCACCACAATTACAAACTCCCACTAAATCATGATATTCTAAAATAATACCACACCCATATGAGCAGTATGCTCATGAAAGACCCTGGGTGGCAATCCCTTAGTAAGAGGATCAGCTATCATGGAGTTTGTCCCAATGTTCTCTATAAATATCTGTCCACTCTGTACCCTTTCTTTCATAACCAGGAACTTAATGTCAATACGTTTTGACTTAGTTGAGCTCCTGTTGTTATTGGAATACATTACTGTAGATTTATTGTCACAATATAACCTTAGTGGTCTTTCCATATTTTCCAAAATGCGCAGTCCCGTGACAAAGTTTTGCAACCATATTCCCTGATTAGATGCCTCATAGCAAGCTACAAATTATGCTGCCATAGTGGAGGAAGCTACAAGTATTTGATTGACACTTTTTCATGATATAGCTCCTCCTGCTAACATATAAATGTAGCATGATGTAGACTTTCTGCTATCTTGGCATCCAGCAAAATCAGAATCAGAGTACCCAATGACCTCCAGCTGTTCTGATTTTCTGTATGTGAGCATATAATCTTTTGTTTTCTGAAGATACCTCATAACCCTTTTGACTGCTATCCAATGATCCATACCAGGGTTGCTTAAGTATCTGCCTAACATCCCAACAATGTACGTAATATCTGGACGCGTACATACCTGAGCATACATTAGACTTCCTACAGCCAAAGCATAAGGAATCTTCTGCATTTCCTGAATTTCAAGGCTACCTTTAGGGCACTGATATAGACTAAATTTGTCTTCTTTAGCCACAGGGGTGTCTCCTGGTCTGCAGTCTTGCATGCCAAACCTTTTAAGTACCTTATCGATATAGCTCTTTTGTGATAATCCAAGAATACCCCGAGAGCGATCTCGATGTATCTGGATTCCTAATATAAAAGAGTCGTCCCTAAGATCTTTCATCTCAAAATTCTTTGATAGAAATCTCTTGGTTTCGTGCAACATGCCTATATCATTAGTGGCAAGCAAGATGTCATCGACATACAGAACCAGAAAAATATACTTACTCCCACTGAACTTGTGATATACACAGTCATCAACAATGTTCATCTCAAAACCGAACGAGATAACTATTTGTTGAAACTTATGATACCATTGACGAGGAGCTTGCTTGAGTCCATAGATGGATTTCCTTAATTTGCAGACCATATTCTTTGGGTCTCCCGACACAAAGTTTTCTGGTTGCACCATATAGATCATCTCATCAATGTCTCCATTGAGAAATGCAGTCTTAACATCCATCTGATGTAACTCAAGATCATAATGAGCAACAAGTGCCATGATTATTCTGAAAGAGTCTTTCGATGAAACCGGAGAGAAAGTCTTTGTATAATCAATGCCTTCCTTTTGAGTATAGCCTTTAGCCATAAG
Source organism: Asparagus officinalis (assembly GCF_001876935.1). Classification (NCBI taxonomy): domain Eukaryota; kingdom Viridiplantae; phylum Streptophyta; class Magnoliopsida; order Asparagales; family Asparagaceae; genus Asparagus; species Asparagus officinalis. The sequence continues at coordinate 36,229,245 of NC_033803.1, forward strand.
ACGTGCCTTATGTTAGCCTTCTTGTTTTGATGATGTTTAACAAACAATTTATTACTAATGTTGTTTGTCTAGTGTTTGTGCATTCCTATGTTTTGTAGACAAACAACGTAGTTGGAGGATGGATGGAATAGAGCTTCAACGATCATATCCAATGGAGGTTGGAGGATTTGTATATATAGTTATATATATACATATATGTTTTGGTTTGATAGTTTTCAAGTTTTACTATGAAACAAATGAATAGAATTGGAAAATACTATTTTGTTTCATGTTTATATGCCTATATATGATTTCATCTTTAACAAGCTTATATTTAATGAAATCATATTTAGTGTTTTGAATATATTTGCATAGAATATGCAATTTTATGAAAATATTGTATTTCTAGGTTATAGACTTCATAACAACATGTTATATCTTTTATCAAGTCTATACAATCATTTCATAAGGTTTCAAAATGTTGTTTAAGTCAAAATATCAAAATATCAATTTTCAGGTTTTCATGTTTTTGAACTATTTTGTAAAATGATGATACTTTTCATTTGGGAGGTCCTTTCTGATAACCAGTCATTGTAGCATGTTTATTATCATGTCTACAATCATTCCCCAAAGTTTTATATTTTTTGGAATTTATTTGATATTTTTAAGCAGCATTTTAAAATCAACAAAACAGTTTTTGAATATGTCAGTTTTCGGTCGACCGAACCGGTCGACCGAACCTGAGTTCTTGTGTTCACTGGGCGACAGAGAGTTCGTCGGGGGACCGCCGCGGTCGACCGAGAGCTTCCTTCGGTCGACCGCACCGGTCGACCGGATAAGTCAGCTGGTGTTGTTTTCATGTTTGACCTGGATAGCGGTCGACCGAAATTTCCGTCGGTCGACCGATCGTTTCTGTCGGTCGACCGCGAATTTCTTCGGTCGACCGCCGCTCGTTCTGACTGCTTCCAATGGCTATTTTTTTTACCGTTGCTGGGGTGTTTTTGGTCTTTTGTTTTGGGAGTTTTGGCTGAGTTTTGAGAGGGTATAAATACCCAATTGCTGATCTCTTTTCAGGTAATTAAGAAGTGTTTTAAATAAAGTTTTTAAACAAGGGTTTAGGGTTTTACTGTTTGTTTAAAAGATCGGGTTTCTGTTTATAAAGGAGGAAGTTTTCACTGCAGATTGAGGGATTCATTCTCAATCCTCTTCATCCTCTTCTTTGTGATTATAGAGAAGTTTTCTAACTCTTTTCTCTAGCAATTTCGTTATTGATTTTCATATTCTTACTATTGCTAGTTTGCTATTTGAGTTAGATTTTATTTTACTCATTGTTACACACACCCACATTGAGCTTATAGTACTTACATACATAGTATAGTTGGGTGGTGAGAGATTGTAACTTTGAGTTGTGCTTAATTGAGTTCTCATCCATAGTTGAGAACAATCATTTGTTATATTGTGCTTATTGAGAGTCGGGGATCGTCCCAAGAGGAGGGGCGTCGGTTGACGTGCCTAGGGAGAGGTTTTAACCGAGCACTTGAGGGAGACACGGCTAGGTCCAACACTTAGTGGGTGTAGAGTGTGATTGCAAGAGTGTGAGTTGTAGAGTTTTCGGTTAGCTAGAAAACTGAGTGTGTAGAAGAAGTTCCGGCTTCCAAACCGAATTGCGTTAGTGGATTTCTCCCCGGGAGTGGGGAGCGGAGACGTAGGACGGAATGTCCGAACTCCGTGATCATATTGCTTGTTTGAGTTTGTCTTTGGTGTAGTTGTTTTTGCATTTATCTTATATCGCCAATTGTGCATTACTCATCCTTTTTATGATCCACTATCTAGTTTATATTGTTTACCCTTGTGTTAGTTTATATATCCTTGCATATATATTTCGCTATATATCTCTTTGCTAGGATATATCATATTGTATATTGCTTATCCTAGCTCATATATATTATTGCATTTCATACTTGCTAGGATAACTTGTTAATTAGTTTTAATTGGCATTTAATCGGATTAGATTAGCATAAGACCCTAATCACCCCCCCCCCTCTAGGGTCTACCTCTCCACATTACCATTTGCATCCCGTTTGGTTTTAAAAATCCATTTACAACTAATTGGTTTCGCACCTTCTGGCAATGGGACAAGTTCCCAAACCTTATTGTCTTGCATAGACTTGTACTCTTCATTCATGGCATCAATCCACTATTGAGAGTTAGAACTTTTCACGGCCTGAGAGAAGTTGATTGGATCATCTTCCAACATCCCACTACTTTCCTCATGTTCTTGAAGAAATACAATATAATCATCCAAAATAGCATTTCTCATTTCTCTCGTGGATCTCCTTAATAGCACTGGTTCTTGAGGTTGTTGAGTTTGTTCTTCTGGAACAGGGAGTTGTTCAACATTGTCATCTTAAGGTTCCGGATTTACTTCTTGAGCAACAACAGGTATAGGAACCTGAATATTATCAAAAGTAACTGTATGGATTGGATCTGAAGCTAATTCCTCCTCAAAACTAATGTCTCTAACCTTATTTCTCCCCCCAAACTCAACATCCTCAAAGAATGTTGTTGTTCCCGTCTCAAAAATATTCCTTATTGTGGGATCATAAAACTTATAGCCCCTTGAGCGTTCAGAGTACCTAATAAAGTAGCTGCTAACTGTTTTGGAGTCCAATTTCTTTTCATTTGGCCTATAAGGCCTTGTCTCAGCTGGACATCCCCAAATATATAAATGCTTTAAACTGGGCTTTTGACCAGTCCAAAGCTCATAAGGTATTTTAGCAACTGCTTTACTTGGTACTCTATTTAGAATGTAAGCTGCTGTCTTAAATACTTCTTACCATATCTTTAAGAGTCATGTTTCGTCTTTCAGCTACACCATTCATGCTAGGTGAACCCGGCATGGTGTACTGTGGGACGATACCACATTCCTCTAGGTATCTAGCAAATAGTCATGGACGTTGTTCGCCTGAACCATTATATCTTCCGTAGTACTCACCACCACGATCAGATCTAACGGTTTTAATTCTTCTGTTGAGTTGATTCTCAACTTCAGCTTTATAGGCTTTGAACATGTCCAGAGACTCAGATTTTTCATAAATAAGATATAGGTACCCATAACGTGAGTAATCGTCTATGAATGATATAAAATATTATTGACCATTCCAGGATTCCATAGGGAATGGCCCACAAATATCCGTATATATTAATTCTAAGACATCCAAAGATCTGTTGGCACCTAATCTCTTAACTTTGGTCTGTTTTCCCTTGATACATTCAACACATACGTTGAAGTCCGAAAAATCAAGGGAATCCAAAATGCCATCAGACACAAGACGCTCAACTCTACCTTTTGAGATATGACCCAAGCGCTTATGCCATAATGTCGCCAAATTTTCCTTATTTAATTTACGCTTAGTACCACGTGATTCCACATGCAAGGATTCATTGTAAGAAGCAATTGTATCAAGCAAATATAGGTTGTCATAAGTACTCAAGTAACCGGTACCCACAATATTTAAATTAAAAGATAAACTGAATTGACTGTTTCCAAATGAACAAGAATAACCTGATTTGTCCAATACAGAAACAGAAATTAAATTCTGTCTAAAAGACAGTACTACAAAAGTATCTTTCAAATCCAAATAAGAACAAGTTCCTAACAACAACCTAAAGTGCCCAATTGCTTCCACATCTACCGATTGTCCGTCGCCCACAAAGATGTGTCTTTCAACATCACTTGGCTTTCGGTAGCTCAGGCAACCCTGCATAGAAACACTTATGTGAGTAGTAGCATCAGAGTCTAACCACCAAGTGTTTCTAGGTACTGAAGCTAAATTAACCTCAGAACAGACCAAAGTAAGGAACGTACCCTTATTAGCATGCCAGGCGTGATATTTTGTACAATCCTTCTTTATGTGTCCAGGCTTGTTACAGAAGAAACAACCCTGATTATCCTTATGTTGTTCCTTCTGAACTGGACCCTTAGCAGCTTCATTATCATTCTTCCTTTTCTTGCCCTTATCCTTAGAGGCACAGGCCAAATGAGCACTTTCTGTCTTATCTTGCTTCAACCTGTCTTCTTCTTGCACACAGTATGAAATGAGCTCATTTAGAGTCCATTTCTCCTTTTGGCAGTTATAACTGACCTTAAACTGATTGAATTGTGCAGGAAAAGACAACAAAACCAGATGCACCAATAACTCATCACAAAGATCGAGTTTAAGTGCCTTAAGTTTTGAAGCAATATAAGACATTTCCATAATGTACTCCCTGATATTTCCTTTGCCCTTATACTTTATTGAAATCAAGCGAGCTAAGAGCGTGCTTGTTTCTACCTTATCGTTTTTCGCAAAACGCTTTTCAATTTCAGCAAGGAAATCTTTAGCCTTAGTAATCCTTTCGGATTCTATGCCCCTGAAGGCTTCCGGAACGCCGCGCTTAATGATCATAAGACTCATGCGATTTGAACGCTCCCACTTCTCATGCTCCTTCTTTGCATCAGGAGTGCTATCCGCATTGAGAGGTTGGGGTTGTTCAATACTTAATGCAAGGTCTAGATCCATGCAGCCAAGAACAATTAATATGTTCTCTTTCCAAACCTTGAAGTTTGTCCCATTTAGCATGGGAATTAAGTTGATGTTAGCAGAAATTATTGTAGCAGATGCATTAGCTGAAATAAAACAAAAATGCTCACATCAATAACCATAATTAGTAATTAATAAAATTCAAATAATGACGAATCCCATCCAAGATATCTGGCACAACATTAATATCAAGTCTTTGGACAGTAATATTAACTTGTAAGTGATACCTTGTTGCAATGATCAAACATTGACAATAACTCATGTCAAATAATGAAACTATCTTTGGATCGATTCATTATTCACATGTAAAACTTATAATTGTCACACGCTTATCATCGCATATGTGTATACAGTCTAAATAAATATTAACCTTCCTTTGGGCCGATTAAATATTTATACGAAAACATACACACAAACATCTCACATTCCTCATGAACAATTTACACAAGAGATGTTACTTTGGCAACTTCTTGTTTTAATTAATCAATTGGAGTGAGAGACAACCTTAATACCTTAGTGTCATAATATTTGAATTAAATAATTGATTAAAACCCAAATTAAATTTAAATTAAATTAATTTAAATTTTCATAGCTTAAATAGGGCTCATAACTTAATTGAATAAATTAAGTATACCAAAGTGGACCCATAATTTAATATGAGAAGCCGAGGCTTAACCATAGTGAACACGAAGTTCGCTTGACTTCGAACGCGAGGTTCGTCTGTATTGAGTACGAGACTCACTTAAGCACGAACGCGAGGTTCGTCTGAAAATGAACGTGATGTTCAACTTGAGAACGAACGCGAGGTTCATTTGAAAAAAAAACGCGAGGTTCGACTAAAAATGAACACAGGGTTCAACTTGAGAACGAACGCAAGGTTCGTTTGAATCGAGCGCAAGGCTCGCCTGAGAACGAACACGAGGTTCGACTTACATTGAGCACGAGGCTCACCTTAGAACTGAGCGCGAGGCTCACCTTAGAACGAATGCGAAGTTTGTTTAAATTGAGCGCGAGGCTCACCTTAGAACTGAGCGCGAGGCTCACCTTAGAACGAACACGAAGTTCGTTTAAATTGAGTGCGAGGCTCATCTTAGAACTGAGCGCGAGGCTCACTTTAGAATGAACGCGAAGTTTGTTTGAAGCTTTCAGCTTCGCAAAAATTTGAGGTAACCACTGTTAGACCCTAGAGGGGGGGTGATTAGGGTCTTATGCTAATCTAATCCGATTAAATGCTAATTAAAATTAATTAATAAGTTATTCTAGCAAGTATGAAATACAACAAGAATATAAGCTAGGATAAGCAATATGAACAATGAGATATATCCTGTATGATAGAAATATATACAAGGATATATAAACAACACAAGGGTAAATAATCTAAACAAGATAGTGGATGAAATAAATGAGCAATGCACAATTGGCGATATAAGATAAATGCAAAAACAAATACGCCAAAGACAAACTCAAACAAGCAATATGATCACGGAGTTCGGACCTTCCGTCCTACGTCTCCGCTCCCTACTCCCGGGGAGAAATCCACTATCACAACCGGGTTTTCTATGTTCACCCGAATAACGTTTACACCTCACACTCGGTTTTCTAGATAACCGAAAACTTTACAATCGACACTCTTGCAATCACACTCTGCACCCTCACAAGTGTTGGACCTAGCCGTGTCTCCCTCAAGTGCTCGGTTACAACCTCTCCCTAGGCTCGTCAAACGACGCCACTCCTCTTGGGACGATCCCCGACTCTCACCACACACTCCTCACTCGGTGTACAAGTGTATTACAAAGTGAATCTCACAATAAGCACAATATAACAAATGATTGTTCCAAACCAACCATAAACCCTTGTTAAAAACTTTCTTAAACTTGTTTAAAACACTCTCATAGTTATATTTAGAACTGAGATCAAGAGGGTATTTATAGCCTCCCAAAACCTCATCCAAAAACCCCAAACAAAAGACCAAAAGGCCCTAGCCAACGGTAACAAGAAATAGCCGTTGGAACAGAACTGACAGAGCAGCGGTCGACCGAAAAAATTCACGGTCGACCGCGATCCAGATCCCAAACTAAGAAAACGAGCAGAGACTTCTTCGGACCACGATCCAGATCCCAAACTGAGAAAACGATCAGAGACTTCTGCGGTCGATCGGTGCGGTCGACCGATGGAAATTTCGAGCTCACGGTCGACCGCGACGGTCGACCAACAAACTCTCTGCTGCCCACTGACGATTAAACTCAGGTGCGGTCGATCGGTACGGTCGACCGAGGACTGATACATTCCAAAACTGATTTTAAAACAGATTTTGAGACTTTTGAAGATATGTTAAAAATAACAAATAAAGTCCAAAAATAATGAAACTTTGGAAAACGTATATAAACATGTAAATGAACATGTTACAAAAAGAATTTTCCAAATTGCATTTCCCATTTGTGAAAAATCATCATTTTGCAAAAATAGTCCAAAACACAATAATGTAAACATGTGAATTTTGACATTTAGGCTAAACCATGTTTTGAAACTTTGCAGAATGATTATGTAGACTTAATAAAATATGTATATGATTTTTGTTAAGTCCAAAAACTAAGAATACAAAATTTTCACAAAATTGCATATTCTATGCAATGTTTTCAAAAACACAATAGTAAATATGAAATATGTGATTTCATATTATAAACATGAAAACCCAAAACCATGCATGTATATAAATGTATATAACTATATATATGCATAAAAACCAAAACTTATGTATATATATAACTATATTTATATATATAACTATATTTATATACGAAGAAACCAATAAATGTGTGTGTATAGATATTGAGCTTAACGTACTTAACACACATAATATAAAACCTAAACTAAGTTATCCAAGCTAGATCTTGATCTTCATTGAGCTCTTCTTGGTAATCTTGCGGATGAAGCTTGAACTTGATCTTCAACTTGAATTTGCATAGCTTCAACCACTATTCCACCAACCTCCATTTGATATGATTGTTATGGTGCAATCCATCCATCCTCCAACTACGTTGTTTGTCTATAATAAATAAGAAAAACACAAATACTAGACAAACAATATTAGTGGTAAATTGTTTGTTAAACATCATCAAAACAAGAAGGCCAACAATCTCCCCATTTTTGATGATGACAAACAATTTACAAAAAAAAAATATATGCATGAAGGAAATTAATATATAATTTATAATTCACAAGCATATAAACAAGAAAGAATATACTCATAATATTTTTCCCCCTTTGACAACATCAAAAAGGGGACAAAAGAATTAAGAGAGCGAAAGCTCCCCCTATCAATAAGCATAGGTGAGTATAAAAACAAACATAGAATGTGGAATAGCTCCCCCTATCAAAATGTCATATAAAATATATGCAATAAAGTTCAAGGCAAAACATGTGAGCAAGCATACATGAATATGCTAAATATCACTCACATACAAAAAGATAACGAGAACAATCTAAATATGTCAATATGAAAATAGTGTCTCATTAACACAAAAAATATAAAAACCATATAAAAGAATAGATTTATGAAATCAAAAGAAGAGGAACATGAGAATCATGGAAAAAGTTTTCAAATGAAAACGAATCACCCAAAAGAAATCATAAATCAAAATTTAAATCATAAAACCAAATCATCATTGATTTTCAAAAATCAAGAGAGGTAATTATATCTAGCTCTTGAGCTAGTATCAACCCATATAAATATTTTAGCATCCGGTAAACAAGATTTGGGAATAAACACCCAATAAATCCGGAGGGTTATATGAACACAAACCTCTCAACAAAATCAATAATCATGAAAACAAAAGAGTTTGACCAATAAAAGGAATTGTTTTCATAAAAGTTTAAAATACATTTTTTAAAACCAAGAAAAAAAAATAAAAGTATTAAAATTCTTGGCTTAAAAATTATTTTGGCACCCAAGTATTCTTGGTGCCGGTTTGTTTAGGGACATGACCCTTATCATTAAAGCTCAAAGCCCTAGGGTTATGAACCATCTTGGGCATATGTGGTGCACGGGATCGGTCATAGTAATAATCACTCAAATGACCCTTCCGATTGCCATATGTATAATGGAAAGGAAGCATTTGCTTATGTTGACCATTAAAAGGTGCACGGGACTCATTTGCAAAAATAGATTGTTCTTTAAAATTATTTTACAAATGGGAAACTCTCTTCAAATCAAAACAAAACTTGGTCAAATGACCAAATCTACCACAATGATCACACTTAAACTTTTGTGGTCTTTTAAACTCATTTGGCAAAAGTGAAGTTTTTCTCAAATCATAGCAAAATTTTGCCAAATGGCCAAAACGTCCACAAAGATCACATTTAAACACATTAGCATGTTTATGATGTGCATGATAAGCATATGCATGTGTTATGTGATGAAGAAGCTACATGAGATGCACAATGAGCATTAGCATTGTTATGTTTGTGTGCATCATAGCAAAATCTAGCAAGATGGCCTTTACGACCGCAAATTGTGCATTTGTAGACTTTTCTATACAAGTGTGCATAGTGTGTAGGTGATTTTGTAGAACTAGATTTAGCATATTTGTCCATAAGTTTCTTATGGTTATCAATGCATGTTTTTAAAGTTGAATCTAAGCATGACATGTATTGATAACCATAAGAAACTTATGGACAAGTGTGCTAAATCTAGTGCTACAAAATCACCTACACACTATGCACACTTGTATAGCAAAGTTTATAAGTGCTCCATTTGTGGTCGTAAAGGCCATTTAGCTAAATTTTGCTATGATGCACAAAAACATAAGAATATTAATCCTTCTTGTGCATCTCATCAAGTTTCTTCATCACATGTACACACACATGCACCTATTTCTCATCATAAGCATGCTAATGTGTATCATTGTGATTTTTGTGGTAGAGTTGGTCACTTAGCTAAGTTTTGTTTTGATTTACGAAAAGTTTCTAAATCGTAAAATATTTCAAGTAGACCAACATTGTTTCAAAATGTTTCTCATTTGCAAAATAATCTTAAAAGACCATCTTTACTTGCAAATGTTCCTCGTGCACATCCACATGGTCAACATAACCAAATGCATCCTCTTCATTGCACTTATTGCAATCGAATGGGTCATTTATATAATTATTGCTATGACCGGTCCCGTGCACTAAATGCGCCCAAATGGGTTCATAACCCAAGGACTTTGAGCTTAAATGATAGGGGTCATATCCCTAAATCTTTTGGTACCAAGAGTTCTTGGGTACCAAAACAAATTTAATTTTTTAAACCAAGAATTTTAATGTTTTTATCTTTTTTTTTCTTGGTTTTGAAAATTATGCTTTAAAATCTTTTGGTTATGAAAACAATCTTTCTTGTATCAAATTTTTTGTTTTCATGATTATTATTTTTGTTTTGATGAGAGGACTATGTTTATATAACCCCCCGGATCATTGGGTGTTTATTCCCAAATCTTGTTTACCGGATGCTTAAATGTTTATATGAGTTGATACTAGCTTAATAGCTAGATATAATTACCTCTCTTGATTTTTGAAAATCAATGATGATTTTGTTTTATGATTTAAATTTTGATTTATGATTTTATTTGATTGATTTGTTTTCATTTGAAAATATTTTGCATGATTCACATGCTCCTTTTCTCTTGATTTCATAAATCTATCTTTACACATGGTTTTTATGTTCTTTGATATGAGACACTATTTTTCATATTGATATATTCATATGTGTTCTCTTTATCTCTTTGTATGTGAGTTGTGTTTAGCATTTATCATATGTGTTCTCTTTATCTCTTTGTATGTGAGTTGTGTTTAGCATTTATGCTTGCTCACATATGTATGTCTTAGTATTCATTCCATACTTATATTCATGAGGCTTTTTGATAGGGGGAGCAATCCCTATACTTGCTTCATACTCAACCATGCTTATTTGTAGGGGGAGCTTTCGCTCTCTTAATTCTTTTGTCCCCTTTTTGATGTTGTCAAAGGGGGAGAAATATTGTGAGTATACAAATTTCTTGTTTATATGCATGTGTATTATCTTGTATATGTTCATTTCCTTCATGCATATATTTTTTTTGTAAATTTTTTGTCATCATCAAAAAGGGGCAGATTGTTGGCCTTCTTGTTTTGATGATGATTTACAAACAATTTACATCTAATGTTGTTTGTCTAGTGTTTGTGTTTTCGTATTTATTCTAGGCAAACAACGAGTTGGAGGATGGATGGATTGCGCCATAACGATCATATCTAATAGAGGTTGGCGGAATTGTGGAATGAAGCATTGCATTCAAGTTAAAGATCCAATATCCCGCTTCATCCACATAGTTTACCAAGTCGAGCTTATTGAAGACCTTCATCTAGCTTGGGTATAATTTAGTTTAGGTTTTATATTATGTGTGTTAGTACTTTAAGCTCAATCATATACACACATACACGTCATATTCTATCATATTTGAAAATATATTGTGTTCTTGGTTTATGGACTTGATAATATGTTTTTATATATTTTCCTAAGTCTATAAAGCCATACAAAAGTTTCCAAAAGTTGTGTTTATGTCAAAACATCAAAATTCATGTATATCAACTTTTCATGTTTTGGACATACTTGCAAAATACATGAGTTTTCACAATTAGGAAATGAAATTTAAAAAATTTCTTCATTTACATGTTTATATTTATATATACAAACATTTCCCCAAGTTTTACTAATTTTGGAGTTGTTTTGTTATTTTCAATTGAATTTACAAAACCGAGTTTTCAGCAAATTTTTAGAAACTGTTTATCTGTGTTCAAATATTTATTTCTCTCAATTGGAAAGTGATTTTTCAGAAATTCTTTCTCTAACATGTTAATGTACATGCGTAGAACCTTCTCTTAAATTTTCATGATTTTTAGAGTTTATTTACTATTTTTATTTGATTTTACAAAGTCAGATATGTATTTTTCCAGAACTGCAGAAACTGCTTGTGCATGTTATAAGTCTACTCTAAGTCGACTTATCATAAGTCTACTCTAAGTCGACTTGTTATAAGTCTACTATAAGTCGATTTATAAACTGTCTTTCTGCATGTGTTTTTCTTTCTGTCAAGTTGACTTGTGTCACCAGTTAAGTCGACTTATATATAGTCGTTTGAGCAGTAACGGCTAGTTTCCAGCTTTAATTATTTTAATATTTTTAAGGGTTTTGGTTGGGTTTTTGGGGTTGTTTGATGAGCCTATAAATACCCCATGACCACATACTTCTAAGATAAGCAAGAGAATGGTTTAAAAGATTTTAACAAGAGTTTAAGCTTGTTTTAAGCTTGTTTAAGGGTTTGGTTTAAAGCTGTTTTGGTTTTCACAAGTGGAGGAGATCATCTTCTTGTTTGGGCTTCAATCTCCATCTCTCCATCTTGTTATTCAGAGAAGAATCTCTAAACTCATTTCTAGCTATTTATTATTTTGTTTATAATTTCTATATGCTAGATTTTAATTGAGTTTAGTTTTGATTTATTGAATCTCATTGTTACACACACTCACTTGAGCTTATTGTATTTGCATTCATAATATATTAGGGTTGTGAGAGTTGTAACATTGAGTGTGGGCTTTTATTGTGTTCTCATCCATATTAGAGAACAATTTATATTTGTTACATTGTGAGATTGTTAGGTTTTCGGTGAGCTAGAAACCGAGTGTGTTGTCAAGTTTTCGGTTGTCATTGGCGCATTTGCTTTTGCATTTATCTTATATCGCCAATTGTGCATTGTCTCATTATTCATATCATCCTCTATCTTGTTTCATTTTGTTTACTCTTGTATTAGTTTATATATCCTTGCATATATATTTCATCATATAGGATATATCTCATTGCTTACATTGCTTATCCTAGCTCATATATCTTGTGGTATTTCATTCTTGCTACGATAACTTGTTAATTAATTTTTTAATTGGCATAAAATCGGATTAGATTAGCATAAGACCCTAATCAACCCTCCTCTAGGGTCTAACGAGAAGTAGAGCATGTATGGTTATCAAAATCATTTCTAATAGCTACTACTTCTAGCATGACATTATCTCTTTCATGAGTTAACTTAGCAAAGTTTGAAAGCAAAGAATCAAGATCCAATTTTAATTTTTCATTGTTTTCTTTAAGGATCATATTTTCATTAGAAATAGTATCAAACTTAGAAGTTAAAGACTCATGATCGGATTTCAAAGGCATGCAATAATTTATCACTAGCACAAGCAAGTTTATCATTAGGTAAATCATTAATAGATTCGAACTCACAAACCTCACTAGGGCTATCGCCTAGTGCACGTGTGCATGAAGCTCCTTTTGAACTTAAAGCGGGATCCTCCAAAGCTTGTCGGATCGCCTCCAAGTCCCCTTGATACGCTTCTATGAATTTCCACAATGTATAAGCGCTATCAAAAGAATCAAGCTTGTTAGACAATAATGAATCAAATGCATTTAATAAAAATTCTAACATAAGCTTGTTCATAATAAACATCTTTTTATCATGTTTGCTCCACTTGGATTTCTCCAACGTGGGCACAATATAAGCACAATCAATGACTTCCCATAAATCGATATTTTTAGATTGAACAAATAATTTGAATCTAAAACACCATTGAGCATAGGGAAAAACATTGAATTTAGGAGCAATACTAGAATCATAGCCTAAACAAAATGCATCATTCATATTCATAATTTATAAAAATATGCAAGCAAGATACAAATGCAATCAAAAACAAGATTAGCACAAAAAGATGACTTGGATCTTTAACTCAAGGCGATTAGACCTTAAATCAAAGAGCACCAAGCTCTTATACCAATTGTTAGACCCTAGAGGGGGGTGATTAGAGTCTTATGCTAATCTAATCCGATTAAATGCCAATTAAAATTAATTAATAAGTTATCCTAGCAAGTATAAAATACAACAAGAATATAAGCTGGGATAAGCAATATGAACAATGAGATATATCCTATATGATAAAAATATATGCAAGGATATATAAACAACACAAGGGTAAATTGAGATATATCCTATATGATAAAAATATATGCAAGGATATATAAACAACACAAGGGTAAATAATCTAAACAAGATAATGGATGAAATAAATGAGCAATGCACAATTGGCGATATAAGATAAATACAAAAACAAATACGCCAAAGACAAACTCAAACAAGCAATATGATCACGGAGTTCGGACCTTCCGTCCTACGTCTCCGCTCCCCACTCCCGGGGAGAAATCCACTATCAACCGGGTTTTCTACGTTCACCCGAATAACGTTTACACCTCACAGTATCGGTTTTCAACGCTCACCGATCAACGTCACTCCTCACAATCGGTTTTCTAGTTCACCGAAAACTTCACAACACACTCGGTTTCTAGCTCACCGAAAACCTTACAACACTCACAATGTAACAAATATAAATTTGTTCTCTACAATAGATGAGAACACAATGAAGCACAACTCAATGTTACAATCTCTCACAACCCTAATATACTATGTATGCAAATACAATAAGCTCAAGTGGGTGTGTGTAACAATGAGATAAAATAAAATCTAACTCAAATAGCAAACTAGCAATAATAAGAATATATAAAAATCAATAATGAAATTGCTAGAGAAAGGAGTTAGAAAACTTCTCTAAGAACACAAAGAAGAGGATGAAGGGGATTGAGAATGAATCCCTCAATCTGCAGTGAAAACTTCCTCCTTTGTAAACAGAAACCCAAACTCAAACAAACAGTAAAACCCTAAACCCTTGCTTAAACTTTTCTTTTCTTTTAAAACATTTCTTAATTGGTTTGAGAGTTGAAGACAATGGGGTATTTATACCCTCTCACAACTCAGCCAAAAACCCAGAGCAAAAGACAAAACAGCCCCAAGGCAACGGTCAAAAAACTAGCCGTTGGAAGCTGAAGGAACACTCGTCGGTCGACCGAAAAATTCGTCGGTCGACCGAAAATTTTCATCGGTCGACCGGACCGGTCGACCGACAGACTCTCTGTCGCCCAGTGA
>NC_033803.1:36244986-36266023 GCF_001876935.1 Asparagus officinalis
TATATATATATGCATAGAAACTAAAAACTTGTATGTATATATAAAACTATATATACATAGAAACCAAAACTACAATGTGTGTGTATATGATATCGAGCTTAAAGTATTGAACACACATAATATAAATCTAAACTAATATACCCAAGCTAGATCTTGATCTTCAATAAGCTCGACTTGGTAATCTTGCGGATGAAGCTTGAACTTGAATCTTTAACTTTGAATAACGTTGCTTCACTCCACAGTTCCGCCAACCTCCATTTGATATGATCGTTATGGCGCAATCCATCCAACCTCCAACTCGTTATTTGTCTAGAATAAATATGAAAACACAAACACTAGACAAACAATATTAGTTGAAAATTGTTTGTTAAACATCATCAAAATAAGAAGGCCAACAATCTCCCTCTTTTTGATGATGACAAACAGTTTACAAAAAAGATATATGCATGAAAACAAATGAATATATAAATTATAATTCACATGCATATAAACAAGAAAGAATATACTCACAATATTTCTCCCCCTTTGACAACATCAAAAAGGGGACAAATGGAATTAAGAGAGCGAAAGCTCCCCCTATCAATAAGCATAGGTGAGTATAACACATAGAAAGATATAGGGATTGCTCCCCCTATCAAAATACCATATAGAATATATGAAATGAAGATCATGGCAAACATGTGAGCAAGCATAAATAAAAAATATGCTAAACACCACTCACATACAAAAAGACAATGAGAACACATAAAAATATGTTAATATGAAAGAAGTGTCTCATTAACACAAAAGATATAAAAGCCATATAAAGGAATAGATTTATGAAAACAAAAGAAGAGGAACATGAGAATCATGCAAAAAGTTTTCAAATGAAAACAAACCAACCAAAAGAAATCATAAATCAAAGTTTAAATCCAAAAACGTAGAATCAAATCATCATTGATTCAAAAATCATGAGAGGCAACCATATCTAGCTCTTGAGCTAGTAATAATCCATATGAATATTTAAGCATCCGGTAAACATGATTTGGGAATAAACACCCAATAAACCCGGAGGGTATATAACTACAAGCCTCTCAACAAGATCGAAACTAATAATCATGAAAACAAAAAATTGATCAAAGAAAATTTGTTTTCATAAAAAGTTTCAAAGCATAATTTTCAAAACCAAGAAAAGAAAAAAAATAAGACATTAAAATTCATGGTTTAAAAATCAAATTTGTTTTGGTACCCAAGAACTCTTGGTACCAAAAGATTTAGTGACATGACCCCTATCATTTAAGCTCAAAGCCCTAGGGTTATGAACCCTCTTAGGCATATGTGGTGCACTAACACGGTCAAAGCGATAATCGCTCAAATGACCCTTCCGATTGCAATTTGTGCAATAAAAGAGATCCATTTGTTTTTGTGGACCATTAGCTCATGCACGGGAAACATTAGAAACATTTGCAAACATGCATGGTCTTTTAAAATTATTTTGCAAATGAGAAACCTTATCAAAACAAAACTTTCCTAAGTAGCCATATCTATCACAAACATCACATTTAAAAATATATGGTCTACTAGAAGCATTTGGCAAATGAGATTTCTTTTTCAAATCAAAACAATATTCGGCCAAATGACCAAAACGACCACAATGATCACATCTATACACATGAGCATGCTTATGATGAACAATGGGTGCATTTGTGTGTACATGTGATGAAGAAGCTACACGAGATGCACAAGGAGCATTTACATTTTTATGTTTGTGTGCATCATAGCAAAATTTAGCTAAATGACCTTGACGGCCGCAAATAGAACACTTATAAGTTTTGCTATACATGTGTGCATAATGAGTGGATGATTTTGACTTAGTCTTGGCACACATGTCCATATGCTTCTTATGATTATCAAAGCATATTTTTAAAGTTGTATCTAAAGATGAAATGCATTTTTTCATAAGATTCAAGTCTTCATTTTTTGGCACATATGCACTTTTAGAAGTAGAACATAAATAGTCATTTATAAAGGAAGCAGTATCATTTTGTATGTTCTCTACTTCTAACATGGCATTATCTTTTTCATGAGTTAACTTGGTAAAGTTTGAAAGCAAAGAATCATGATCTAATTTTAATTTTTTATTGTTTTCTTTAAGGATCATATTTTCATTAGAAATAGTATCAAACTTAGAAGCTAAAGACTCATGATCGGATTTTAAAATTACATGCTTGCTTTGTAAATTAATAAAATTATTTTGTAATTTCTTGTAGGCATGCAATAATTTATCACTAGCACAAGCAAGTTTATCATTAGGTAAATCATTAATAGATTCGAACTCGCAAACCTCACTAGGGCTATCGCCTAGTGCTCGTGTGCATGAAGCTCCTTTAGAACTTGAAGCGGGATCCTCCAAAGCTTGTCGGATCGCCTCCAAGTCCCCTTGATGTGCTTCAATAAATAAAACATTGAATTTAGGAGCAATACTAGAATCATAGCCTAAACCATGCATATCCATAATATAAAAGGCAAGCAAGATACAAATAAAGCTCAAAATAAGATTAGCACAAAAAGATAACTTGGATCTTTAACTCAAGGCGGTTAGACCTTTAAATCAAAGAGCATCAAGCTCTGATACCAATTGTTAGACCCTAGAGGGGGGATGATTAGGGTCTTATGCTAATCTAATCCGATTATATGCCAATAAAAACTAATTAACAAGTTATCCTAGTAAGTATGAAATATAACAAGTATATAAGCTAGGATAAGCAATATGAACAATGAGATATATCCTATATGATGAATATATATATGCAATGATATATAAACTAACACAAGATGATATATCCTATCAAAGAGATATACAATATGATATATGTATATGCAATGATATAAAACTAACACAAGGGGTAAACAATATGAACTAGATAGTGGATCATATAAATAATGAGCTAATGACAATGGCGACAAAAAATATAAACACAAGTATAAATAAATGCCAAAGCACACTCAAACACAAGATATGATCACGGAGTTCAGACCTTCCGTCCTACGTCTCCGTTCCCCACTCCCGGGGAGAAATCCACTATCACAATCGGATTTTCTACGCTCACCCGAATAACGTTTACAACCACACTATGTCGGTTTTCAACGATCACCGATCAACGTCCACTCCTCACACTCGGTTTTCTAGTTCACCGAAAACTTCACAACAACACACTAATGTAATCCCACTCTACACCCACTAAGTGTTGAACTAGACATGTCTCCCTCAAGTGCTCGGTTACAACCTCTCCCTAGGTTCGTAAACCGACGCCACTCCTCTTGGGACGATCCCCGACTCTCGCCACACACTTCTCTCGGTGTACATGTGTATTACAATGTGTATCTCACAATTAGGCTCAATTACAATAATTGATTGTTCTCAACAATGGATGAGAACACAATGAAAGCTCACACTCAATGTTACAACTCTCACAACCCCAAATATATTATGAATGGAAATACAATAAGCTCAAATGGGTGTATGTAACAATGAGATAAAATCAAATCTAAACTCAATATAAAACTAGCTTTAATAGAAATTATAACTAACAAATAATTATAAATAAAAGCTAGAGTTGAGTTTAGGAAAACTTCTCTAGATCAAGATGGAGAGATCCATAAACCCTTGTTAAAAACTTCCTTAAACTTGTTTAAAACACTCTCATGGTTGCTGAGATAGAAGGGGGGTTGGGCGTTTATATAAGAAAAGGAAACTACAGCAAAAACCCCAAACAAATGACAAAAAAGCCCCAGAAAAATCAGCTCAGGAAATAGCCGTTGGGAAAGCAACGGTTATATTGGCGGTTGACCGGAAATTCTCGCGGTCGACCGCGATCCAGATCCCAAACAAAGAAATCGCGCAGAGACTTCTTCGGTCGACCGCACCGGTCAACCGATGGAAATTTCGAGCTCTCGGTCGACCGCACCGGTCGACCGACAAACTCTCTGCTACCCACTGAACAAATGAACATATGAGCGGTCGACCGGTGCGGTCGACCGAAATCTGATACTACAGTAAAACAGGTTTTAAAGCTGATTTTTGAGAATTTGAAAAATTGTTAAAAATAACAAATGAAGTCCAAAAATAATAAAACTTTGGGAAATGTATATAAACATGTAAATGAGCATGTTACAAAAAGAATTTTCCAAATTGCATTTCCCATTTGTGAAAAATCATCATTTAGCAAAATAGTTCAAAACACGAAAATGTAAATATGTGAATTTTGATATTTTGGCTAAACCATGTTTTGAAACTTTGCACAATGATTAAATAGACTTAATAAAATATGTATTTGATTATTGTTAAGTCCAAAAACTAAGAATATAGAATTTTCACAAAATTGCATATTTTATGCAATGTTTTCAAAAACACAATAGTAAATATGAAATATATGATTTCATATTTATAAACATGAAAACTCAAAAACTATGTATGTATATATATAACTATATATATGCATAGAAACCAAAACTTGTGTATATATATATATAACTATATATATATACGAAGAAACCAATAAATGTGTGTGTATATGATGTCGAGCTTAAAGTATTGAATACACATAACATAAATCTAAACTAATATACCCAAGCTAGATCTTGATCTTCAATAAGCTCGACTTGGTAATCTTGCGGATGAAGCTTGAACTTGAATCTTTAACTTTGAATAACGTTGCTTTACTCCACAGTTCCGCCAACCTCCATTTGATATGATCGTTATGGCGCAATCCATCTAACCTCCAACTCGTTGTTTGCCTAGAATATTGATATGATCGTTATGGCGCAATCCATCTAACCTCCAACTCGTTGTTTGCCTAGAATAAATACGAAAACACAAACACTAGATAAATAACATTAGTTATAAATTGTTTGTTAAACATCATCAAAACAAGAAGGCCAACAATCACAACCGGGTTTTCTACGTTCACCCGAATAACGTTTACACCTCACACTCGGTTTTCTAGCTAACCGAAAACTTTACAATCGACACTCTTGTAATCACACTCTACACCCTCACAAGTGTTGGACCGAGTCGTGTCTCCCTCATGTGCTCGGTTACAACCTCTTCCTAGGCTCGTCAACCGACGCCACTCCTCTTGGAACGATCCCCGACTCTTACCACACACTCCTCTCGGTGTACAAGTGTATTACAAAGTGAATCTCACAATTAGGCTCAAAATAATAAGTGATTGTTCTCCAATATGAATGAGAACACAATGAAAGCTCACACTCAAAGTTACAATTCTCACCAACCCAAATATATTATGAATGCAAATACAATAAGCTCAAGTGGGTGTGTGTAAACAATGAGTGAAATTAAAACCAAACTAAACTCAATTAAAATCTAGCATATAGAAATTATAAACAAAATAATAAATAGCTAGAAATGAGTTTAGAGATTCTTCTCTAAATAACAAGATAGAGACATAGAGATTGAAGCCCAAACAAGAAGATGATCTTCTCCACTTGTGAAAACCAAAACAGCTTTAAACCAAACTCAAACCAACCATAAACCCTTGTTAAAAACTTTCTTAAACTTGTTTAAAACACTCTCATGGTTACTGAGATAGAAGGGGGTTTGGGGGTTTATATAGGAAGAGGAAACAACAGCAAAAACCCGAAAGAGATTCTGTACCCAATATGACCGTTGGGAGTTCGGCGGTCGACCGAAAAAATTCACGGTCGACCGCGATCCAGAACCAAAACTGAGAAAACGAGCAGAGACTTCTGCGGTCGACCGGTGCGGTCGACCGATAGAAATTTTGAGCTCACGGTCGACCACGACGGTCGACCGACAAACTCTCTGCTGCCCACTGACGAATGAACTCAGGTGCGGTCGACCGGTGCGGTCGACCGAGGACTGATACATTCCAAAACTGAATTTAAAACAGATTTTGAGACTTTTGAAGATATGTTAAAAATAACAAATAAAGTCCAAAAATAATGAAACTTTGGGAAATGTATATAAACATGTAAGTGAACAAGTTACAAAAAAAAATTTCCAAATTGCATTTCCCATTTGTAAAAAATCATCATTTTGCAAAAGTAGTCCAAAACACGAAAATGTAAACATGTGAATTTTGACATTTAGGCTAAACCATGTTTTAAAACTTTGCAGAATGATTATGTAGACTTAATAAAATATGTATATGATTTTTGTTAAGTCCAAAAACAAAGAATACAAAATTTTCACAAAATTGCATATTCTATGCAATGTTTTCAAAAACACAATGGTAAATATGAAATATGTGATTTCATATATTAAACATGAAAACCCAAAACCATGCATGTATATAAATGTATATAACTATAAATATGCATAGAAACCAAATCTTATGTATATATATATAACTATATATATATATATATACGAAGAAACCAATAAATGTGTGTGTATAGATATTGAGCTTAACGTACTTAACACACATAATATAAAACCTAAACTAAGTTACCCAAGCTAGATCTTGATCTTCATTGAGCTCTTCTTGGTAATCTTGCGGATGAAGCTTGAACTTGGATCTTCAACTTGAATTTGCATAGCTTCAACCACTATTCCACTAACCTCCATTTGATATGATCGTTATGGTGCAATCCATCCATCCTCTAACTACGTTGTTTGTCTATAATAAATAAGAAAAACACAAATACTAGATAAACAACATTAGTGATAAATTATTTGTTAAACATCATCAAAACAAGAAGGCCAACAACCACCTCCTTAATTCCCACACGTTTTCACGCACGAACCCTTAGAGGGTTAAATCTGAAACCGCCGCCGCAATTGTTCCCGCACCCAAAGGTCGAAACCCTAGGGTTTCCTAACGCCGCCGTAGCCTTTGAAGTTGAGAGCGAGGCCGCCAGCGACACTTCGCCGGCGAGGAGCACGGGACCAATGACCAAAACACAATATATCCAAAAGAATTTCTCGATTTTATTTCAAAACAGATCCAGAATCGAAAAAAATGAGTTTTTCTTGATCCAGATCCAAGAAAAAATAGAAGAAAAATCCAAAAAATTAAAAAAATTTACTGTTCACCGATGATTTTTTATTTACCGTTCATCCGAAAAAAAATACGTTACTGTTCATCCGAAAAAAATTTAACAGTCGTTATTGTTCATCCGTGAACAAAAACTGAATCCAAAAACAATTAAGATCAAAAACCCTAATTTTAATCTTAATCTCTTAGAACAAATCAAGGTGTCTCTCATACCACTTGTTAGATCTTATAAAAACTTGAGATCTAAACCATAAAGCCATGATTAATTCAAAGAGATTTACAAGAATCAAAAGAAAAGAGCGGAAGCTTATACCTGAATCCATAGATTAAACTTGAGATGGGTTTTGGATCTTCTAACCTTAGGGTTTCTCTAACCAAATTTCTCTCTAGATGCAGGTGAAGAGAATTAGAGAATGTAACCCTAGATTAGGGACCATAACCCCTTATTTATAGATGTTATACATTTACAATTTGGCCCCTCATCAAATCACAATTACAATCTGGTATCTGTACATATAACCCTATGACTTATTTAAATACCCATTAACCCAAATTAATAGATCACTTTAGTGGGTTATCCTAAAGGATAGCAATACACATTGATTAATCATATGTGCCCACAAATAGATGATCACTTTAGTGGGTTATCCTAAAGGATAGCAATACACATTGATTAATCATATGTGCCCACAAATAGATTTATTAGATTAAATCCAACATCTGGTCCATAAAGGATAGCAATACACATTGATTAATCATATGTGCCCACAAATAGATTTATTAGATTAAATCCAACACCATTGACTCTTTCTCTTAGTCTAGAAAAGGAGGAGAGATTGCTCATTTTAGGGCATCTTATCTTATCATCCAAGGATTTTAGAATCGGCATCTAACGCAATTACTAGAGAGAGAGAGAGAGAGAGTGTGAGATATCAAACACTACAACAAATTTCACTTTTCCCGACGCTTAATCCCGACGCATGGTTAAATACGTTGGCAAAAATTATGTTTTTCCTGACGATTTTAGTTAGCGTCGGCAAAACATATATTTTTCCCGAAGCTTATAATTAGCATCACTAAAAGTATATATTATTATCGACGTTTTAACTTAGCGTCGGTAAAAGTGTATCGATTTCCCGACGTTTTTTCATTTTCGTCAGCAAAAATATATATTTTTAGCGACGTTTTAGGATTAACGCCGCTAATAGTATGTATTTATCGCGACGTGTTAGGTTAGCGTCGCTAAAAGTCACTTTTTCCCAACATGCTTGCTTTGCGCCGCTAAAAGGTCTATTTTTAACGGCGTGTTTCTAATCGTCTGCGTCGCCAAAAATTCGTTCGTTCCCCCCTAAAATTTCATTCGTTCCATCGTTCCCCCAAAATTTCATTTGTTCCATTGTTCCCCCTAAAATTTCTCTCATTCCCCCTGCTAATGGGGATTTGAGTGGTTGTTTGATGGGCTTTTGGTGCTCAAATCAAGAGGCACACTCACGAATATGGGAAGATTTGAAGGATCCAGAAGATGAAAGCTCCTTTGGAAGAATACCCTTTCAGCTATGGAATGTTGGCAAGTTCGGGTCTTCAACTGAGGTTGCAATTGTTGTTCTAATGCCTCCTCCACTCTTGGAGATTCAGGTGAATTGGTCTCTTTGGTGATCTTTTCCTTTTTAATCATACTTTATAGACTGTTTGGAAACCTGTAATTGATTTCAAATTCAGGAATCAATACCAGTGTTTGGATAAAATTTTTTGAAATAATGGAATTGGCCTAATTTTTATCTGGTACTAAACAGAAGTTGTTATGAAAACACACTCGGGTTAATGTAGGTTGTCAGTAAACAGGAGCAAATCCTTGGTTGGAACTATTCTATCAAAGGTTTTGCCTGCAACATTTTCAACCCTGACATCATTTTCCAAAATGATTTGGCGGAATGAGCAGCCATCCACTAGAAAATCACATATCATATCTCAGCCATTTGCCAAAGGTCTTTTATGTAGCAATATTTCTGTTGTTTTGCTCAGAAACTGTGGCAAGTAGGTCTATTTAGGTGAGGATTTGATGCATTAAGTGAGGATTGAAGCACTTGTATTTGCTCTGATTCGTTCAATTTAATTTATGTTTGTGTTTTTCGCATTAAGTGAGGATTGAAGCACTTGTATTTGCTCTGATTCGTTCAATTTAATTTATGTTTGTGTTTTTCAGGAGGATTTGACACTGCTCACGCTATATTTGCTCTGATTCGTTCAATTTAATTTATGTTTGTGTTTTTCAGGAGGATTTGACACTGCTCACGCTACTGCAAGGTTCTTTTTTTGTTTGATTGGGGCTCGAGATTGATCCTTTTTCATGTAGCTATGTTATATTCGCTGGAAAGTTGTGAATTTGTTCTTTTTATTTATGTTACCATCAATGCAATTGAAGTTTTTGAGGTCATTGCAGCAGAGCTCAGAACTTCATCTGAAGAAGATATGTCTGTCGGCTTACTGTAGAAAAATACATCAGTTCCTTCATGCACATGAGAAGTAATATTCTTTGATTTAATGCTTATATTTCATGATTACATATGGTGTTCAGTTCATTAGTTTCATTCCTCTTATATACCCTTAGTTTCATTCCTCTTACATATGGTGTGTGCATATCAACTGCCACATAACTTTACTGCAAATATTTGCTTCTTGGTCTATTCGGCATCATATCAAACTGCATAGTAAAATAGGAATTGCTTCATAATTTGAGTTTCTTTCTCACAAGTGGCACTCATGTACATGCATATATACATACAGTTGATATGCACACACACAATCTAAGCTTTAAAGGTCTAAGAGGTTTAGACAACCAAGGTCTAAGAGGGGAAACAAATGCATGCCAAGGTATACAAACAGTAAATTTCACAGTAAATTTCACAGAAAACACCAAGCGGCTAAAACTAGCTAAATCAATCTATATAGCAAAAAAAAGATCATATATATGAATGGCTATAATGAATAAAAGATGAACACAAATGGATTATGAGTGAAAGATCATATATATGAATGGTTATAATGAATTTCACTTTGAAGTCGTACATGAATGCTTTCAATGAATTTCAGCATGAGGTTGGAAGGAAGTCATTTGAAACACGCTGCTTTTTGCCTGCAATTGAACGCAAAAATAGACCAATGATTGGCCAATGTACCTACAATATTCCATGTATTCAAATCTTCAAGGAAAGTAATTATTCATAGAATTGCTTATCACAGTCAATTTTAACTAGAAACCAGCTTGTAGTTAACTATTTGCAGAATTGTTTAAAACCAGCTTGTAGTTAACTATTTGCGGAATTGTTTTTTTAACTTGAGCCATGCATAGAGATTGCTTATTTGTTGCATTTATACAGAATCAGTTACTTTAACTAGAAAGCACATTGTAGTTCCTGACTATCATTTACAATGACCGTTACTTCTATTGCATATTTGATGTCTCACTTTGAGCACATGCCTAACTATCAAATATTATGCATTAGTTTCGATTCAATGAGCTTTTATAACGTCCTATATTCCTATGGACGACTCAAGTTGACATCAAGTCTTATGTCCAGGTAATGAAATCCTAGCGAGGGGGGGGTTAAGGAAGGGTAAATGCGCCCCATGAACCTTGCGAAACACTAAGGGTCTGTTTGTTTGCCTAAAAAAAGTGGGAAATTAAAGAAACAGAAACTATTTCTAAGGGCCTGTTTGGTTATTTCCTAAAAAACCAAAAAATAGAAATGAAAACTAAGAAATCTCAAAAAGTACAATTTCACACATTTCCATTCCTAAAACTCACCCACAACATCTAATAAAATATTATTTTTATCCAACAACTCATCCACCACATCTAATAAAATATTATTTTCATCCAACAACTCATCCATCACATCCACCACATCTAATAAAATATTATTTTTATTCACAACATCACTCAACTCATCTCATCTCATATTTAAAAATCACTCACATCATCCAATAAGATTGTGACAACTCATCTCATCTCATTAACATTTTATTTCTTTGTTTTCCTCCCAAAAAGCTATGAAAATAATTTCCTTAAGTGTGGGTCACATCATCTAATAATATAATGATAACTCATCTCATCTCATCTATTTTCTTATTTTTAAGAAATAACCAAACAAAAGAAAACAACCTATTACAAGAAATATGTTTCTTATAATTCATTTCCTTATTTTTTCCGCCAACCAAATAACATCAAAACAAGTTTTATTAAAAAATCACTCACCTCATCGTATAATAAGGTGACAACACATCTCATCTCATCTTCATTTATTTGATTTCCTTCTTTTTTTAGCCAACCAAACAATCCCAAAACTTATTTTTCTTAGAAATAGGTTTCCTTTTCTTTGATTTCCCTCTTTTTTTAGGCAAACAAACAGCCCCTAAGAAGAATTGTTTTGGGAGTGTTTGGTTTGCTAAAAAAAAAGAAGAAAATCAAAGAAATGGAGATGAGATGAGATGAGTTGTCACCTTATTATAGGATGATGTGAGTGATTTTTTAAGAAAACTTGTTTTGATATTGTTTGGTTGGCGAAAAAAATCAGGAAATGAATTATAAGAAACTTATTTCTTATAATAGGTTGTTTTCTTTTGTCATTATATTTTTGGATGATGTGACTCACACTTAAGGAAATTGTTTTTCTAGCTTTTTGGGAGGAAATGGGTGGAAATAAAATATTAATGAGATGAGATGAGTTGTCACAATCTTATTGGATAATGTGAGTGATTTGAAATGATGAGATGAGATGAGTTGAGTAATGTTGTGGATGAAAATAATATTTTATTAGATGTGGTGGATGTGGTGGATAAGTTGTTGGATGAAAATAATATTTTATTAGATGTGATGGATAAGTTGTTGGATAAAAATAATATTTTATTAGATGTTCGTGGGTGAGTTTTAAGGATAGAAATGGATGAAATTGTACTTTTTGAGTTTTCTTGGTTTTCATTTCTATTTCTTGGTTTTTTAGGAAATAACGAAACAGGGCCCTAAGAAGTAAGAACCTCCTAAACTGGTTACATTAACTTAGGCTCATGCAAGAACTTGGATACAGGGCTTTGTTAAATCAAGTCCCTCTATGCAACAGTCTTTTGTCCTGCAAAAGGAACTCATAGCTCAAATTCAGCTAGCTCGTTCCTAGACACAATCCAACCCACAGACCAATGAAAAATAGTCATTTGAACAAATATTATAAAAACATCCACAGCTAAAGAATTAAGCAAACAGAAACTACCAATTATCTGTTATAAAAAAGCTCACTTATGATGCTTATAAATCTGTATCAATCCATTTCATCATGCACCAAACTGCAGTAGAAGAATACAAAAACCAAGCACCATAATCCTATTTGTGGATAGGACTCAAGTTTTTGGATCCAATTATATACTAGTAGGAGATGGATGGGTTAGGGTGTCTGTAATTTCCTTTTTACGTAATTTTCAAATGTCTCTAGTCTCTGTCTGCATGATCTTTGCTATGATTATGCTTAAAAATCTTGCTTCTGTTCCCCCTACTTAATGATCCATCTGTAGTATTTTTAAGTCTCACCGAAGAACATGTTATTGTATCTAAGCGCTATAAAATATATAGTAGTATTTGTTTGAGCTATATATATGTAGCTGATAATATGACGTTGCATTTTCTCTAACAGGAAATAATCAAAGAACTGATGGAAATGCTACCACACATGAAAGAGCTTATGGATATGTACTGTGGTCCTGACAGAGTGACTGCAAAGCAACAAATGCAGGAGTTAGACAGAGTTGTAAAAACTCTACCAGAAAATATACCTTCATCTGTGAAGATGTTATCACTGATCGTGCCGTTCTTTCACTTCAAGTTTTCATTTATTTCCAACTTAGTTTACTTTCCTGTAAATCTTATAATGTGTCATTCTCTGAAATGGAAAACACTGAATATGACAAACTGGAATATTTAAACAGGCCTTTGAGTGTTGACTTGGAAATGGAAATGAATGTAATTATTTTGTAATGGGAGCAAATTCTTTGTTTATCATAATATGCAACTTGTTTGGAGTATAATTTGATGTTTGGTTTCTTTGTTGATGTGAATGGGAGCAAATTTTTTGTGGATGTCCAGGTTCAGTGTAGGCTTGTAGTTGATAGAAAAGATATTACTTTTGACGATGCAAATTAGTGTCGACAAAATTATACTTTTTACCGGTGCATAATTATGCGTTGTCAAAAATTATACTTTTGCTGATGCTATCTTACATCGGCAAAAGTATAGCTTTTAGTGACGCTATCTTGCGTCACCAAAAATATAGCTTTTAGCGACGCTTCACTCTGCATCGCTAAAAGCTGCACTTTTACCGACGCTAACTTGTGTCGCCAAAAGTATAGTTTTTAGCGACGAATAATTTTGCGTCGCTAAAAGCTATACTTTTGTCGACGCAAAGCTTTTGTCGACGCTACATGCGTCGCCAAAAGTATACTTTTACCGACGCAAAATATTATGCGTCACTAAAAGATACACTTTTCCTGACGCGTCACCAAAAGTGTACTTTTGACGACGCAGTGTATTTGCGTCGCCAAATACTTTCCTTGACGCACTTTTGGCGAAACGTTAGCGACGCTACATTTTGCGTCAGGAAAGAATTTCCCCAAAGTTTTTTAAACTTTTGCCGACGTTTTTGTTTCGTCGGTAATGTTGTATTTTGTTGTAGTGAAAGGTCAGACTTTGGTTCCACCTTGGCAAACTTTCTATAACCAGTAAGAAGACCTTTAATCTATCATTCAGGTCATTAATAGAGTACAAGAATGATTCTCCATTGGCACATAGGAAAGAATTCAGTTTTATAATTTTTTATTATTTCTTTGTAATTATAAAATTATAATCATAAGTCAATTTTAATTTTAAGACCCAAATAGGGGGGGTGTATCTTCTATTGTGCCTTACACTTCACAATTATCTTGCACGTTGCTCTTGGTGCAACTTGCACTTGGTGAAGCAAACTTTCTGTTTCCTCTAGAATTTTACTCTGTTCCTCATGAACTACGTGTTTTTCAGTATCAGTATCACGCCCCGCTTCCCAAAATACCCGGGATTCGGAACGTGAACAAGCCCGCGACGTATTAGATTAAGGAAAATAAATAAGAATAAACATTTCTCCTCAACTTAATACGCTAAGCGTCAAGAAATAAATGCAAAGGCATAGGTCCCCGATCACAATCAGCAAGAATATAATAGACAAACTCAGAATAAAATAATATATATCACAAATGAATATCATCCAAGACATAATATTCGGGTCAACATGCCCTTATACAAAACGATCTTAAAGCTGGAAAATATAAAATACAACGATCAAGCAGAAATGAAAAGTGTTATAAAAGTAAACTAGGGATCAACAGCTGATAAAAGAAATGACTAGGCTTCGACTTCTTCTGCTCGGTCTACAAACACTCCTATGGAGGATCTTCTAACTCTTGTACCACTCCAAACTGAAGCTGTCCGTCTTCTAGATCTGACGTACAACCCGAGAGAACAGGAGTACGTCAGCGTGCATGACACATGGCAAGATCCCACAAGGGAGAAATAGAAACGGTTGAATGACTAAGGCAAAAATAGTAATAACAAATAGAAGCTTGCAACTAGATACTAAAAACTAGATGAAATCCACCAATGATATTTAATAGTCAAAATCCAAGAAATTAACCAAGTAACAAGATCATGCAGCTAGCCATCAGAATAATCATCCAAGTAATTTGCATTCCCGGTATCTGGCATGTTGGCCCCAAATCGTTCATGTCAACGGACTTGGATAATTCTTCCTTCAACTCACGAATCATCTTTACATCCTATCCAACTATGAGAATATTGTCAACATAAAATAAAAGAATTATGAAGTTGCCTTCTGAGAACTTTTGGATATAGACACATGAGTCTCAAATTGCGCATGTATCCATGATCTCCAAAAATGAGTCAAACTTGTGATGGTCCTTTTTGAGCCCATAAAGACTTTTCTTTAGCTTGCAGTCTATATCATTTTTTCCTTTTACTTTGAATCCCTCTGGTTGCATCAAATAGATTTTCTCTTCTAAATCACTATGGAGGAATGTAGTCTTCACATCGAGATGCTCTAACTCAAGATCATGGCTCGTTGCATGACCCATAACTATCCTGATAGACATCATCTTCACAACCGGAGAGAAAATCTCGTCAAAGTCGACTCTTTTCTTCTGACAGAAGCCTTTAATGACCAACAATACTTTGTACTTCAGTGTTTTTTCTCTGTCCTTCTTTAGTTTTAAGACTCACTTGCTCTACAATGATCTTTTTCCCTTAGCAAGTGTTACAACTCATAGGTGTCATTCTTATGCAAGGGATTCATCTCATCTTGAATCGCTTGGACCCAACAGCCTTTGTTCTATGAGATCGAGTTTCCTAAAAACACTCAAGCTCCCTTTATTAGTAACTAAAATTTATTCAGTAAAGGGATACCTTATAGATGGTTAACAGATTCTTTTAGACCTTCTGAGCTCAGGTCACTCACCTTCTTGAGGAGTTGGATCTTCATCTTCATTAGCTTCTCCATTGTCACCATCGCCTACGACATCATCAGTGTTATCCATCTAAGGTGTGTCTTGTACATCACCCCTACCATACCATCCTCTAGCAGGAAAGAAACCATCGTAAGTTTAGAGTATACATCGACCTTTCCATCTGTCTTCTCACCAATTATTTAGCCTTCACGAAAGACCACATCTCTCCTTTTGATAACTTTCTTCTTTATAGGATCCCATAGCGTATACTCAAATTCTTCATCTTAATATCTAATAAAGATGCATGGAATTGCCATGTTATCAAGCTTCAATATTTGCTCCTTAGGAACATGTACAATAGCTTTGCATCCAAACACCTTCCGATGAGAGTAAGAGATATTTTTCTTCGTCCATACTCTATGTGGAATATCAAATGATAAAGGAGCTAATGGAGATTGGTTGATCAAGTAGCAGCCCATGTGAACTGCTTCTTTCCAGAATGCCTTGGGAAGTTTTGCCATCTTTAGCATGCTTCAGACTCTTTCTATGATGGTGTGATTCATCCTCTCTGCCACACTATTATGCTGAGGAGTATCTAGTACAGTCTTTTCATGTTGTATACGATGTCTTGGGCAATAGCCTTTGAACTCCTTAGATGTGTACTCGCCTCCATTATTTGTGTGGAGACACTTCAAAGGCTTTCCGGTCTCTCTCTACCATAGCATTAAACTTCTGAAAACACTTGAACACATGGTCTTTTTTTTCAGGTTATACTTCCATAATTTTCTAGATGCATTATCAATTGAAGCGACAAAATAGTTATTGCCTCTCTTCAATGGGACCACAAACATTAGAGTAAACCAAATCTAACATGTTAGATTTCCTATGGGAAGATTTATAGAGTAAAAGTCATTTTTTCTTGCCAAATAAAAAATTATCACAGGGGTATAGAGCAATACCTTTGGCCAAGGAAATTACTTCCTTTCTTGCCAAAATCTATAATCGTACACCTGTTGGTGTGCTTGTGAATATGTCGAGATTGCATGTGCACAATCAATCTATAGTACAGAAAAATGTTGAATCTCACGAGGAAGGTGTTGTAGGAATTAATCAAAAATGATTCTTAAGTTGTGTGTGTAACAATTCAAGATGCTCAAATCACTTGGGTGAATTCTTACTAACTATATGCAATGCAACCCTAGGAATTAAAAGTAACTATAAAAGGATGCAAAAAGAATTTTTTTTTTAAATTAGGGTTAACAATCAAATAAATGTGAGAAACAACGCTCTTGTTAGAGATTATTATCTTGTTAGTAAATGTCTAAGTCTAGAGTGAATTTTATTATGGTTGACAAAAGTAAAAAAAATTCATTTTTTAAGATCGTAATTATCACTACTTGTGAGGAACTAACTAAAGGCATGGAATTAGAAATACTAGAAAGAAGAGTTACCACAAAATCTTCAATCCTTGATATTTAATCTTCAAAATGGTTCCTTCACGAGACAACACACAAATTAAAAAACCAAAATAGAAAAATTCTACTTATAAGCACATTCCTCTCCAACAGCGCTAAAAACTTGATATGGTGTTTGTGAATATGTCGAGATTGCAAATGCATAATCAAATTATAATATAGAAAAATGTTGAATCCCACGAGGAAGGTGTTGTAGAAATTAACCAAAAGTGATTCTTAAGTTGTGTGTGTGACAATTAGAAGTGATAAATGTATGATTGTGGAGAGAAAAAGAGAGCAGATGTGACTATATGCAAATAAAACCAAAACTAGATTGAGAGTGGAAAAAGACAGATGAAGAAATAGAAAGGAAATAAAATTAAGAATCAAATAACAAAAAATCAAGAATAAAGAGAAAAATTAAGAAAGTAAAAGATGGAGGGATCAATTAGAGATATGAGGAATTTAGAATTGAATCGACTAGCCAATTTCAATTATAAATTATAAATTATCCTTTTTTTATCATATTTTACTTTAGATTTATTAAACATAGACTACCAAACCACTTAAGAAAAGTATAACCAATTAAATTATCATCTAAGCAAAATTCACATTTATATAAAGACCAATAACTAGATAGTAATTCTAGAATTTCTCCTACCAATTAGTTCTCTAGTTTATTATCCTTAACATGATCATTTTAAATGTAGTAGAGTGATTCACAATTCATAAAAGAAATTAGACTAGTTTCATGCAATTCTAAAATTTCTACAAGAATTAGTTTCACATTATAGAAAATAAAAATTAAGAAACAAAAGGGAGAGAATAAAAATAAAAACTAACTCTAAAGAGGGTTCTAGCTTCTAAGTGAGAGAATGAAAATAAAAACTAAGTTCAGCAAGGGTTCTAGCCTCTAAGTAAAAAATATTAAACTAGTTTCATGCAATTCTAAAATTCCTACCAGAACTAGTTTCACGTTTTAGAAAATAAAAAATAAAGAAGCAAAAGGGAGGGAATGAAAATAAAAACTAACTTCAAAGAGGGTTCTAGCCTCTAATTGATAGAATGAAAGGAAAAGAATGAACAAAAATAAAAACTAATTTTCAAGAGGGTTCTAGCCTCTTAGCGAATAGTGCAAGAAAATAAAATCTAAACTATGCAAAAAAGAAATCTATACTACAAAATAATTGCAAGAAAATAAAGACATGAAAGTAAATCTACTCTATAAGACATAAAAATAAATCTAATTCAAGATGGTTCTAGCCCCTTGCATATCTAAAGTAAGAAAAGAAAATATTACAAGAAAAGTAAAAAGATAAAAGAGAAAATTTACATTCCAATAGGGTTCTAGCCTCTTGATGAAAGCAAAATCTTCATCTTGATCTTTATCTTCATCTTAATCATCAAACAAAGATAAGAAAAGAAAAATATGAAGATGTGAAAAAAATAATTTTATAAATTTCAACAAAAAGTTATAATTTTGGAATGTCTTCTCAATTAAGAGTAACTCTCCTCTCCAAAAAGAGTTTCTATAAAAAAATTTACACTCAAACCTCTCACCCTCTACCCCTATTTATAGCCTACAATAATGAATGAGAACCATTAGATTTTACTTGGATCCAAAGATCAAATCTTAGCCATAAAACGAGTTTGTTACGGATCAATTAAACGGCCAATCTGTTGACTAATCGGTTGGTTAACTGATTGGCCAATCGGTTGGCCGATCCATTAGAATTCAAAAATTCTAAAAATACAGTTAGCTCTATCTCATCAAGATAGGCGGTTTTTATATATAATATGTTAAATTTTGCCTTTTGGATTGAGAGATATTGCCGTTTCTTTGTGGCTAGCATCTTGACCATGATTTTCACTTGATTTCTTTTCATATTTGATCCTTGTTTCTTCGTCCTCTTTAGATTGCTTGGTTTGATCCCGGGCTTCAATAAAAGGTTAAAAAAATAAGGAAATTTGAGTTTTTTAGCTTTTATTTATTAATTCTTTATTAACCTGTAAATTAAGATAAAACATGTTTATTAGTGTATTTTTATTTAAACAAAATAGATAATGAGGGTATAAAAATATAATAATAATGTGATTATCAACACCTTTGCTTGAGTTCGGTATAGTGTGTTGGATGCTTTCTCTTTGGCAACTACCAAAGATTCTTTGATGTATTTCCATCTTCTACTGCTAAAGTAGATTCTGTAGCCCAACTAGTCAAAAGCAAGTGTTGTATCATAGAAATTATCAAACGTTAATCCTATTTCAGGACACGGCATATGTCTCAAATTAACTGTACGTCAACCCGATTTGACATCATGAAGGCCAAGCCAAAGAGCATCCTCACTTGGGCCCTACTACTAAAACCAACTTAGTGCATTATCACTTATTGATATAGTCGAGAAACGCCCTCATTTAGAACGGTCAAGTCGAAAGGCATCTTTTTCTCAGCCTACCTTGAAAAGGCGAGACAAAATGTAGTCTTTCTCAAAACCATCATTAATAGTCGGTCATCGTCACATTAAATACACGGTTGAAGTCATCATTACACTACCGTTGAAAGTCTTAATGACTCGTTGGACCACATCAGCGCCTTAATTCCCCTGTCACCATCATATTAATCACAAAGGTGACTCAGGCAACCCACTGTCGGCACCTGTAAAGTATCAGCTAAATAAACCAACTGCTTAGACTCGACTGAAATTATGCAAGTACCCTTCTAGATCTACTATAAATAGGCACATCGCTTACTACATAAATGTGCGTAATTTTCATACAACGACATACAGTAATCATACTTTATTTCCTCTCTCTGATATCAATACTAATTTCATCGTAAAATAAATTCACCATAGAACCCAATGCCCATCATCTTACGTATTGTTTGCATGCATAATCAAACCATCTGCTCAATAATCAACTATCAAAGAATATTGAGGGACCCTAAACTCTCCATAACTCACACTAAACCCTACTGTTAAACATCTAACATCAACAAAGCCAATATATGAGATTGAGGCACCAATCAGGAATGTGTGGCACGTCCTTCATGGTCATCATGCATCCAACATCTATTTGTAGATGAATATCACCAATCCTGATTATATTTGATTGGCTAGTGTTTTTCACCTTCATGATGCCAAAGCCTCTGGCTTTGTAAGATTTGAAGAACTCCTTGTTGTGTGTTGCATGCTATGCAACTACTGTGTCGACCACCCAGCTAGTATCATTGTCTCCAATGTGCAAGTATTGTTCTCCAGTGAGAAGAGCTACTTCGCCATTGACATTGGCGGTTGTGCTGTTGTCGTCAATCTGGTCAGTTACTTCCTTTCTGCTCCTTTTTCACTATTTGCAGTTTCTTCTAATGTGACTTTCCTTGTGGCAATGATAGCACCGTACCACATGTCCTCTAGATTTTGATTTGTTTCTAGAATTTTTGCGGAAAGTTGGTGGCACTTTGTTCTTTCTTATTCCTCTATCTTTCATGATGAGGGCTGGTGCATGTTCTGAGCCAAGACACCTTTCTTTTGGTTTCTTCATTGAACATGCTAGCAGTAACAGTACTCATTGAAACAACACCATTCAAAGCAGAATCACTTATGCTTACCACAGGGGTATCCCAGTTATCCGCCAATGACCACAACAAGAGTAGTTGTACTTCATCGTAAAAAGTAACTTTCATCCCCGCTAGCTAATTCATGATGCTTTGGAGCTTGTTCAGGTGCTGTGCAATGGGGCTACTATCTTCATACTTCAAATTTGTATGATTTTTGATCAAGAACGCCTTGTTCATGGCTATTTTCTGTTAAAACAAAGACTCAAACCTTTTCCACAATGAGTAAGCATTAGTTTCATTTGAAATATGATGAAACACATTATCATCTCTAATTTATCTTATACAGAGGGGATAGCACTATCGGGCTCTCATACCAGTTGTTGGAAGAAACAAACTGATTGATTGATATTTTCCCTTTTCTCTGTAGATAAAATAAACTAATAAGGCAAATAATAATAAAATGACCAAAAATA
>NC_033803.1:36267023-36308867 GCF_001876935.1 Asparagus officinalis
CCCACTCAGTATTTGATTTACTTCAAATCACACCTAGGGGTCATCTCTGGTAATGAGCCTCTGATGGTAAGGTCCTTCGTTGGCACTCTTCGTTGAGCCGCCTTCGATTGGTATCGCCGCCTCAAGCCAGGAAGTGTGAATAGCTGGGACGACATGGAGACTAAATTCCTCACCAACTTCTTCGACGATGACACCGAGATATCCATCGGGTCGTTGCTTGACGAGAAACAGAAAGACGGAGAATTAGTTGATACCTTCATCAAAAAGTTCCGGAACAAGGCGATGAACTGTCGGGACCCGATCACTGAGGAGTTCATTCTCCAGACTTGCCACAACAACCTCGCATTGGACGTGTTGGAAGCAATGGGGACAGCACCATCCAAAACATGGAAGGATTTGAAGGTCTGAGGAGAGCAAGCCAAACGCTTCCTCCGAAGGAAGAAAGCCGAGAGGAGCCAACCGACGGCGAATCTTCCGAACTCAAACTTCGCCTCCCATGGAAAGGGCAAAGCACCTGCAGCTACTGGTTTTACTCGTACCCAAAGGCAGCAAAAGACTTCAGACCCGAAACTCCAAAAAGAGTATTCCTTGAAGAACGAAGACGTTCCAGCCATCTTCGAATCCCTCCTTGAAAACAACAAGATCAAGCTACTACCTATCGCAAATCAGGAGGAAGCTGACAATACTGCGGATCCAAGGTACTGTGCGTACCACAGGAGGGTCCTTCATCCCACCAAGGATTGCTTTGCTCTCAAGAATAACATCCAAACCTTGGTTGAAGCCGGCGTCATAGCGCTAGGATAAGCCAAATGAGAACGGCAATACTCCGACAAGTATAAGAGTATAAACTGCTTCTCAAGACTCCGACAAGTATAAGAGTATAAACGGCTTCTCAATACTCCGACAAGTATAAGAGTATAAATTGCTCCTTTCTAGACTCCGACAAGTATAAGAGTATAAACTGCTCCTTTCTAGACTCCGACAAGTATAAGAGTATAAACTGCTTCTCAATCCTCCGACCGGTATAAGAGGTTAAACTGCTCCCTGATACTCCAATATTTATATGAGTCTAAACTGTTTAATTTCTTTTACGGGAAGTTCCTGGAGAATTTTTATATGTAATATTCTTAAGGATAACCCGGTCATGTAACTAAGTACAATATCGGACCCAGTTCCACAAGGGAAGCTGGGGGTAGATTATTCATGTATCGGGAAGTTCCCGAAAGAATACCACGAGTGATATTCTTAGGGATAACTCAATCACTATAAAAGTGATAAGTAAAACATCCACACTCTAAAGGTTGGAATGTTTTCCATTATTGTTATCAAATTCACTAATTCTCATGAGTTATCTTGTTGAGACGAGATTCGATCCTTTTGACAGATTAATCTTTCCTCACAAAAATCCCCCACTGATCATGTCAATTGACGGTGGGTCCACTAAATTTTGTGTCCGCCAATTTATGGCAATTTCCAAAGCTTGACGTGTTAAGTCCTGATTACTTAACATCAAAACCCTTCATCGAGTGGCTAGTACAAACCAGTATTTCTACTGCTACTTGTATTCCACTCCCTTTGCTTTCAGGTCAAATTTATAAAAGTTAGGGCCATAACCAAAATCCCCTCTCGATTCCTTCAATGAACGAGAGGCCCATAAATTGAGCGATCAAACCTTCCTACAGTTAGGATCGTCTTAAACCTCCCATTCGGTCAAACCTTCTTATAGTTAGGACCAAAACTAAAATCCCCTCTCGATTCCTCCAATGAACGAGAGGTCCACTTTCAAATCGAGTGATCAAACCTTCCTACAGTTAGGGTCATCTCAAACTCCCGCTTGGTCAAACCTTCCTACAGTTAGGGCCAAAACCACAATTCGCTCTCGATAAACGAGGAATTCACCTTTAATTCGGTAATCCAACCTTCCGACAGTTAGGATTATCCGAATCTGTCCGATTCTCGGAGTGGAGATCCCACTTCTAGTTTCTTTTGCGCTGGAAATAGAATATAAAATTCTTCCTTTCTAGAATCAAGGAATAGAATATAAAATTCTTCCTTCCTTGTATTCGGGTTCGCCTTCACCCTAATAGAAGATCGAGAAATAGAATATAAAATTCTTCCTTTACCACACCAACCTTTTCTAAGAATTTATCAATCTAGGATTCATCCTAGGAAGTTTATCCTGAATCCTAAACAGGGATAAGTCTGCGCCTAACACGCGCTGCCGGTTTAGTCTTTCTCCATAGAAAAAGACAACAGAGTTCGATTCTGGGGTATTCTATCCTGAAACATAAGCAAGGATAAGTCTGCGCTTAACCCGCGCTGCTGGTTAGTTCTTAACCATTAAAAAGAACACCCGCCCATATATTCAACATTGTGGCAGATTGTTATTAATAACACCAAAATCCATGCCTTACACGCATGGGGAATTTCATCCTGAATCCTAATAAAGGATATGCCGACGCCTAACACGCGTCGGCGGTTTAGTCTTTCTCCGTAGAAAAAGACACCAGAGTTCGATTCTGGGGTATTCTATCCTGAAACCTAAGCAGGGATAAGTCTGCGCTTAACCCGCGCTGCCGGTTAGTTCTTAACCGTTAAAAAGAACACCCGCCCACATATTCAATATTGTGGCAGGTTGTTATTAATAACACCAAAATCCATGCCTTACACGCATGGGGAATTTCATCCTGAATCCTAAGAAAGGATATGCCGACGCCTAACACGCGTCGCTGGGTTAGTCTTTCTCCATAGAAAAAGACACCAGAATACCAGTCTGGAGTATTTTATCCCGAAGCCTAAGTAGGGATAAGTCAGCGTCTAATACACGTTGCCGGGTAGCCTATTCCTGTAACAATGGCGAAGTCTACGTATTCGAAGTCATAGCAGCGAGTCTAAGGGAGTTCATTCTGTTAGCACAACGTTACATGCGGAACGGATTTAGACAATCCGCATGCTAGCCCGACTTAAACGGTAGTCGGTAAAGGCTAATCAAATCCGTTGAAGGCTGGGGGTTAGCCAAAAATCCTAAAGTCAACACCTAACACGTGTTGTCGGGTAGCCTATTCCCGTAACAAATGGTAAAGCCTATGTATTCAACATCATAGCACAAAGTCTCAGAGAATTCACTCTCTTAGCACAACGTTACATGCGGAACGGATTTAGACAATCCGCATGCTAGCCCGACTCAAACGGTAGTCGGTAAAGGCGCATCAAACCCGTTGATGGCTGAGGATTTGCCAAAAATTCTATAAATGCAAGTCATTGACGCATCATCTTCATTAGTTGGTCTCGTGACTTGAGCATCCAACAATTTCAGGATAAGATCCATACATGCAGATGAATCAACTTTCATAGTTGGTCCTGCAACTCCGACATTTAGGACCGCCATGCTCCAATACCTCAAGAGCTTAAACTGTGTATACTCCAACAAATGTCAAGCGATCCGAAACCCTAGGTCAACGCCGGTCAATGCGTAACCCTAGGTCAACGCCAGTCAACGCGTTGCGATCAAAAAGTTAACGTACGACGTTCGAAACCCTAGGGTCAACGCCGGTCAACGCGTAACCCTAGGTCAACGCCAGTCAACGCGTTGCGATCAAAAAGTCAACGTACGACGCTCAAAACCCTAAGGTCAACGCCTATCAACGCGTAACCCTAGGTTAACGCTAGTCAACGTGTTGCGAGCAAAATGTCAACACGAGTCAATATATCATGACGGAGATAGTCAGTTCAAAGTCAACTCGATGACACAAGCCAAACTCAACTCATCAGTTTTAGATTTGAGACTTCGACGACGGCCAGACGATAAACGCGACGCCGGAAGGATTTCAGCTATTCGTCAAAGCATCGAATAGACTGTAAATCGAAGGAGTCAAGAATTGAAGCTAACTGCAGGTCCTTTACACAGACTAGACCAAGCTGAACCAGACCAAACCAGGCTGAACCAGGCTAAACCAGTCCTGAACCAGTCTTGAACCAGGTTGAACTAGTCTTGAACCAGGTTGAACCAGTTCTGAACCAGTTTGAACCAGATTTGAACCAAAATTCAAATTGGAGCTAAAACGAGTATCGAAACGACTTCAAATCGACCGATGGCCGGTTCAGCTCATTCGGACATGAAAAGTACTCTAATAAGGTATACGAGTATAAACTATTCCTTATTTTTGTTGAGAAGTTTCTGGAGAGTATTTTTCTAAAAATATTCTTAAGGATAACTCAACAACACTCCAACAGACGTATGAATATAAACTGTGTCAAACGCCGGACAACGCGTTGCAAATGAAGACTCAACGCCAACAATTGATGGTCGGTTCTATGTTGAAACAGCAAACAAGAGCTAAAAATCAGAAAAGCAGGAATTGACTTCAAGTTCAAAATTCCGACAACGGTCAGACAATAAATGCAGCACCGAAACTCTTGCAGACATTCGACAAAGCACCGAATAGCCTGGAGGATTGAAGGAATCAAGAATAGAAGCCATTCCAAGGTCCCGTTACACCGATTGAAGGTTAGGACAATCATATCAAAAGTATTCCAGACTCTTCTATAAAAGAATGAGACTGAAATACTTTGGAGGGGGTATCTGTAGGCGTATAAAACTGCTTATAGGTCCCTTAACACAGCTCGACACGGTGATTCGACAAACCAACGAACCATCGGGCGATGTATCCAAGCGTGATCGTTAGACCACAACATTGAAGCTAAGTGAGATGCGACGAAGCAGATTAATGAGGCGATGAGGTTAAACACCGAAGCGGATTTACTGCCAAATCAGGATCCGGACTGCCAAATCAGAGTCCAGATCAACAAATCAGAGTTCGGATAAACCGCGAAACCAGAAAATGACAAAATGGCAAATACCTGGAGGACTCGGCCAAAACCGAGCCACTCGGGTGGCTCGGCCAAAGCCGAGCCACCTAGGGGTGGCTCGGGGTTCGCTTGGTCGATTTCGATTACTAAAGGCTATTATTTCCTTGGTGAAATAGTACCCCCAGCTATTATTTCCTTCGTGAAATAGCACCCGTCATACCGTGTAGATCCGACCGGATCAAGATCGCGCGGTGGTCCACGGATTAACCCCGGCACAGGCGAAGAACCCACACAAGCAAGAGACCGCAAAACAGGATCTTGCGATTTGTTCGAGAAAAGGAAAGTTGTAATTTTTATTTTTTTATTTTATTTTGTTGTAACCGGATCTTATAAAAAGACCGGATCTTTTGTAACCGAAAAACAGTTGCTTAAGGAACAATGACTTTAATGAAAACGACTTTCACCGCGAACACTCTACTCTTAGAATTATGATTACTGACTTAGATTTAGAGACCCCTACCGGTCATGCCCAGTTTCCCAAACCAGCGTTCATATTTGGAAATCATATACCCGTCGATGATCACCTCACATATGTGGAAGATTCAAGGTTGCTGCAGAGAGTTGATAATCGCTTTTTATTCCTCCCAAACATGAAGAGGATGTACCCACTCTCCTATTTCTTGAATGTGAGCTGTCGTCGGGGTTTGACCTTCGACATAGTCAAAGAGAAAGAGAATGTGTCGTTTGGATTTGGTCAGCGGGCTCGTACACAAATCGGGGGACAACTCAAGGGGTTGAGACCTAGTTTATTTGAGAAGAAGGATCCGATTCAGGAGATGCCACGTCCAGCGAACATCTTTATTCGCCAATTCCTTGCAACTCAGGGTGAATTCTCTACCCAGATGTTCAGATCCCCTGGATGGGTCTGTTCTGGAGAAGGAGGTTGGTGGACCTGCATGGTTGACTTCGTTCTTGAAGAGCTTAAGGAGTCACTCACTTAATCAGGTCTCACAGTTCCCGTGTTAGCTATTCGATGGGGTGTCGTGCAGAGTTATCACAATTTCTTCGTTATGTTGGAGAAATATAACCCGGACAGTTGCACATTCTTCACACCTACAGGAGAGTTAGGTTTTGCTCTTCATGAGATGCAAGCAGTGTCGGGGTTGCCGCTCGGAAAAACGCCCTACGGGGAGATCATCCCCACCACCGAGGAGATTTCCCTACGCACCCGGAAATTTATGCTACTTTCTGGGAGTTGATGTGTCACTTCCACATATGTGCCCAAGTCTTTGGGATGCGTGGAGGGGGCATTATGCATACCACGTGGGCGGAATACCTTTTTCAGAACTTAAATCGGAGAGATGTAGCCGTATCTCATGTTGCAGCTGTCTCTCCTAAGGACGCTAAAGCTCGAATTAAGGCTTCCAGTGCTACCTATAAGACAGAGCATGCAGAGGATGATTTTGAGGCTGGTGTCGAATTTGAAAGTTTCCATCACCAAGCCACAGTTCCTATTTCTGACACGGCTCTTCTTGCGGGCTGTAGTACCGTCGAAACCAATTGAGGCAATACTAGCTGAAGTTGTGTACCCAGCTACTTTGCTAGCGCATGGGAGGCCTGTGAGTCTCCTTACTACTATGGTTGGCTGTATACAGAATGGCTTGAGGATGTTGACCTCAGAACTTCTCAGCGCTTTAGGAATCAAAGCTACCAAGAAGAAGGCTGGGAAAGTTCCTCAACTACGTATACCGGTGCCGTATACATATCTAGTGGCCTGGTTGTGTTGCATTGCCCTTCATTGATGACGGGAGTATATGAGGGCGATGACGCTTATATTCCCTTTGTACAGAGATTGGAGTCGGCCACGTGGACTAATTCTTATATAGTCAGGGCTCGACATTTTCTATCCCGGGAAGACAATTACCGGATTTTCTGTTGTGCTCCTAATTTTGACGGAGCTGATGTGGAAGATACTCTCTTCATAGACTTGCTTTTTGAGGGCTCGTCTTCTTTGGAAGAGGGCACATTTAGCTGGCTTCTTATGATCAGGTTGGGCTACCTGATCTATCGCTTGCGCGAGAAGTGCATCATCGAGCCTTACATGCCTTCTAGATTTGCTAGGCAATTTGGTTATGACCAGCTTTACGTTGGCAATCCCAACCCAGCTTTGGCTAAAATTGGGAATTTGTATGAAGGGGCCCGCGCATGGTACTTCTTTTCCGCCGGGGGAACCCATGTGCAATTTACTTTACCCAATTCGCCGCCCGGCGGCTCCACAGTTGCCGATTCTCGCAGCTGGTTTGACGAGGCTTCTCAAATCCCAGAATATGACATTTATACTTCATGTATAAACAAGATTCGGGAATTGTACCGTTCGAGGGGCGGTTCTATAAGGACCCGTTTACCTGGGGTAGAAGAATATTTATCTTGTGAACAGGAAGCAACTGGAGCCGTTGAAGCCCCTAGGGATTTGTCCACCATAGAATCTTCTGAGGAAGAGGTTCCTACAGGGATCGAAGAGGGAAGACCAATTGTTGATTCTCCCGAAGAAAAGACAACTGAGGAGATTCCTGCAGAAGTGCCTGTTCCTGAACCTCGTTCTTTAAGATCGGGTAAGAAGGCTCTTTCTGCTACTGAGCAAGGCGAGTATGACAGGAGAATTCG
This sequence comes from Asparagus officinalis, assembly GCF_001876935.1. Classification (NCBI taxonomy): domain Eukaryota; kingdom Viridiplantae; phylum Streptophyta; class Magnoliopsida; order Asparagales; family Asparagaceae; genus Asparagus; species Asparagus officinalis. The sequence continues at coordinate 36,274,497 of NC_033803.1, forward strand.
TAAACGAACACCTGTCATGGCCAAAAATTCTAAAAGGGCCAAGTTAATGAGGGATGCGATAAAATCGGCGCGTGCTGCATCTCCTGAGAACAGAGGGGATATTATGCCTCAAGCTACTTCTCCTGGTCTTGAAATGACAACCGGTGGGCGTGAACCGACTACCTCGGGCTTGGCGCCAAATATGGCTGAAAAGTCATCATCTGAAGTCACGCACATCTCCACTCACACTGATTACGCGAATTGCTTTATTTATCCGACTGCTCCACCCCCAAGCTCGGAAACTTTGAGGAAGCTCATCGAACAATTAGAGCATTGGATGCGGATGACTATTGATGTAGTTAGTCTCGGGGACGTGGGTTTCAAGGTTTTTGAACCCCACATGCTGGAGTGTCTTGCAAAGATCGGGAACCAGGGGAATGCATTGTGGACCGAGAATTGTCGCGAGAGCATCGTTATTCTAGAATATGAATTAGAATTCCTTTCAATGCTGCAGCGCGATGACATAGGGCCAGAAGTGGATCATGCTCTTTCTCAGGCCAAAGCTTTAAAAGCACAACACCAAGATACTCTTCAGAAAAGTCTGTCTGAGACCGAGTCTCGTATCGCCAGCCTGCGTGGGGAACATCTCCAAGTACAAGGGGACATGGGCAATTTTGCCATGGGTCTCCGGGATACTGCAGCAGAACTTACTCGTGCTGGTGTTGAGCTATCTCAGATAAATGCTCAGTTAGCTGGTGATATGTAAGTTCTAAAAGGGTTAGCTACCTACTGTGACAGGCTTTTCAAAGGCTATTGCGATGAACTTGTTACCACCGACAAGATTAGGCGAGAGATTGCAGGAGCAGCACCCAATGAAGAGGAGCTCAAGAGCAAGATAACAGAAGAAGTCAAAAAAGCTCGTGAGGAGAAAATATTGGCTTTGAAGTCTAAGCTCAAGTCTTTTAGGCTGATGTGCCCTAACGCTTAGGATTTGAATTGCTTTTAGCGGAGGGAATAAGTTTGTATCATTTTCATTTCGATTGTCTTCATTTTGTATTGAATGAAAATGATATCATTTTGGCTTTCATCATCTCTTTTGTTGAAATCTGATTCAGGACAATGAAAAATAATGCAAATGCTATCGAAATTCTCTTTATTACTTATTTAGAATAATTCCAGAAAATTTCAATCGTCAGAGGTGTAGTGTTAACATGACGAAATACAAGACAGAATTACACTATAAATAGGTAACCCCCAGCCTGATTTAGCTGGGGTTTAGGGGGCTACATGATTTACGGGAAGTATCTCTTAAGGAATTTCCCATTGATTGGTATCATGAGCATGTCTCCTTTTTTATTGATGAGGCGATACGCTCCGTTTGAATAGACCGATTCTATTATGAAGGGCCCTTCCCATTTAGGATTGAACTTCCCTTTGGTTTTGTGTGTCATCACCATAGGTCATCTGTTAGCCAAAACTAAGTCGCCTTTCTTAAAAATCCGTTCATTGACCTTTTTGTTATAGGCTTTGGAAATACGGGTTTGATATAGCTCAATCTGTTGCTGAGCTTGAAGTCGTTTGTCGTCTAAGGCTTCAAGTTCTTGCAGACGTCGTTGATGTTTTTCTTCTTCTGTTAGTCCAGTTGTAATAGCAACTCTCAGAGAAGGGATTTGGATTTCCAATGGCAACACAGCCTCGCAGCCGTATACCAAAGAGAATGGTGTAGCTCTTGTAGGGGTCCTCACTGTCGTACGGTAAGCCCACAGACATTCACCGAGTCTTTCATCCCAATCGCGCCGGCTCTTGGAAACAAACTTTTTGAGAAGCTTCACTATGGTTTTGTTGAAGGCCTCTGCAAGACCGTTCGCTGGCGGATAATATGCTGTAGATGCGACGCTTTGGATTCTGAATCTGTCACAAAATCTCTGAAACCCAAAGCTAACAAATTGTGTCCCGTTGTCGTGCACTATTCGCCTCGGGATTCCAAAACGGTAGATGACATGATGCTTGATGAACTTGATTGCATTTGAAGTCTTGACTTCTTTCAATGGAATCACCTCCGCCCATTTGGAGAAATAGTCGGTCACAGCTAGAATAAACTGGTGTCCTTTGGGCGTCGGAGGGGAGATCGGTCCCACGATATCCATACCCCACATTTTGAAGGGCCATGACGCCGATGTGATGTGTAAGTTCCCAGGAGCTTGATGGATGAAGTCCCCATGAATTTGGCATGCGTGACAACATTTAGCGTAGTCAACTGCATCTGAGAACATCTTTGGCCAATAATAGCCGATTCGTCGGAGGCGATCCCCTAAATTAGCTCCGGGCTGATGAGCTCCACACATTCCGTCGTGAGCTTCTTTGAGGGCCTCTCTTGCTTCCTTCCGAGAGAGGCATCGAAGCAAAACTCCATCATGTGACTTACGATACAGGACTTGAGAGACTGCATCATATATAATAGAATCGGAGGGCCTTTCGTTTGATAGAGGCCGCTTCCTTAGGGTCATCGGGCAGAATTCCATATATGGCATAGTCAATGTACGGGAATCGCCAATCCCTGGATTCAAACTCCATAGAGGTTGTACAGACTTCTCTTGTCGATGTCTTGTCTGGCCTTTCCTCCATAGGAATCTTAGAAAAGTATAATTTGTGTCCTGCGACTGGAATCATTGTTTCAGCCTCCGGCGGCAATGCTAATGAAGTTGCCAACGAGGCTAAAGCATCTGCATAAGCATTCTGGGCCCGTGGCACGTATTCGATAAAGAAACCTTCGAACTTTTGAGCTTGCTTTAGCACTGCGAAGTAATACGGGATCAGATCCTCATGACGTACTTCGTATTCCCCTCGGACTTGATTAACGATGATCTGAGAGTCACCATAAGCCTCGAGGTGCTGAATATTAAGTTCTTCAGCAAATTGCATTCCTAATAGCAGAGCATTATACTCGGCTACATTGTTGGTGCAAGGTTCGATTAAGGAAAATCCTGGCCGTTCGGAGAGATTAATACTACTCCTACTCCTGCGGTGATTGCTCCATGAGGGTTTGCTCTAGACGTACCGTCGAAGAATAACTTCCACACCTGCGTAGCTTCTTAAGTAGCGCAAGCTTCAGCGACTTCGTCAGGTAATTCTTCATACAACTTAGACGTTCCTGATACTGGGTGATCGGCTAAGAAGTCTGCCAGTGCTTGACCCTTGACCGCCTTTTGAGGCATGAACTGCATGTCGTATTGTGATAAGAGAATGGCCCATTTTGCAAGCCGGCAATTTAGAGATGATGGTTTCGTCATCAGAACTCTCAAAGGATTCACCTTAGAGATGACGCGGATTGTTTGTCCAACTATGTAGTGTCGCATCTTTTTAATTGCGAATACCAAGGCGAGACATTCTTTTTCGACCGGATTATACCAGTGTTCGGCTCCCATCATAGTCCTGCTCAGGTAATAGATGCCTTGCTCTTGACCTTGATCGTTGTTCTGGGCTAACAAAGCCCCAAGAGAATGGTCCATGGCCCTCACATATAACAGGAATGGTTTTCCTGATATCGGGGCTATGAGAACTGGCGGTTGAGTGAGATATCTCTTAATCTCCTCGAATGCTTTTTGACACTCTGCATCCCAAACAAAGGATACTCCTTTCTTCATGAGCTTAGAAAAAGGTTGACAGCGTCCTGAAAGATTTGATATAAATGAATGTAGGTCAGTCTGCCTTGCAAACCTCTGAGCTCTTTGAGATTCTTCGGAGGTGGCATGTCTTGGATGGCACGCACTTTCTCTGGATCAAGAGAAATTCCCTTGGAGGTAACAATAAATCCCAGGAATTTTCTGCTTGATACTCCGAGGAACGATTTTGTCGGGTTCATCTTCAGCTGATGTGCTCGCATGATCTCGAACATTATCTTTAGATCTGTAAGATGATCACCTTTACATTGGCTCTTTACTGCTATATCATTAACGTAGCACTCGATCTTCTTTCATAGGTGTTCGTGAAAGATCGTGTTCATTGCACGTTGATAAGTTACGCCTGCGTTTTTCAGGCCGAAGGGCATCACTGTGTAGCAATACACCCCCAGTGGTGTTCTAAAAGCAGTGTGTTTTTCATCTTCCGGGTGCATCTTGATCTGATTGTATCCGGAAAATCCGTCCATAAAAGACATCCTTTCATATCCGTAGGTGTTGTCAATCATAGCATCTGTGATAGGAAGTGGGAACTCGTCCTTTGGGCAAGCTGCATTAAGATCACGGAAATCAATGCATATCCGTACCTTACCGTTCTTTTTGGGAACTGGAACAATGTTGGCTACCCAGTCTGGGTGTTGTTCTTCTCTGATAAAACCCGAGTCTATAAGCTTTTTAACTTCTGACTCAATCGATTCCATGATCTCTGGGCGAAACCTGCGTTGTTGTTGTTTAACGGGTTTTGCATCCGGATCAATGTTTAGACGATGCGTGGCTACTCTTGGATCGAGGTCAGGCATATCTTCATAGTTCCAAACAAAGACATCAATATATTCTCGGATGAGAGATATAAGGTCCTTTTTTTCGGATGGTGATAAGTCTTCAACTATAAAGATAGGCCTAGGGTCGGACTCATCTCCCATGTTGACCTAGATCACTTTATCTTCAGTGGGTGGTTCGCGTTGTTCGAAGCGCATATCCCATAAGATGTTAAGACGTTTGATCCAAGGATCGTCGGTTGATTTGATTAACCCTTCATCACCCCCTGCGTCTTCATCTGGATGACTAGTTGAAACCATGTTCACAGTCAGATTTTTAAAGAAAGGTCCGACACTGATATCAGATTCCCAAGAAGATGTTCCGGATGAATGGTCCTGACGAAGGTAATTACTGATTTCGTTTTCTGAGGCAAGGGGAGTTGTGACGTAACCCAAGCCCCTTCCGGTTTTTTGATAGTAATCGGAGGTTTCCCTTCAAGAGTGAGAGACATTCGGATCGGTGTTCGTCTTCCTTTCCCGAAGTTCAAACCCTGTTTCTCATTAAAGTTATACCCCATTCGTTTCATTAAGTGTATAGAATTGGGTTCGTGGTAATGGAATTGGGGAACTCCGTCATCTTCCTCTGAACTTCCTCGTTTGAGTTGTTCGGGTTTGACTTTACCAAAACAGATCGGCTTATGCCCTTTTCTTTTGGATGGGACTTTGAAGAAAGCCTTCCGTGCGTCTTCTACTTCTTCATCTGAAGCGAAGGATGACTGGATTGGCAAGGTGAGTGATGCCTCTGTGCACAGTACGTGCCATGGGTTGGTACCTGCATTAGGATCATTCTCTATTTGTTTATTTTTTGAGGAGACATCAGACAAGTACGCCAAAATAAAATCTTTATTAATGCACCACTCGCCCTCACTCGGTACATTATTATTGCTCTCATCCTGACCCATTACATCAAAATTTAACTCTCATGGACAATCTTCATCAGGATCTGGTTCAATGTCAGCTTCGTTACCGCTGTCCACCTCTTCTTTCTCCTGGGACGCCAGATAGAAGACAGAGTCGGTATGGAAATTTTCCACTCCTCGAATGGGGTATTTTTCTGCAATTAAGGTTCGGACTTCCCCCTCGTCATTGGCATACTTCATGACCTGATGCAGAGTAGATGGGACAATACGGTTTGCATGTATCCATGGTCGTCCTAGCAAAAGATTGTAGGACGTGTCCGCATCTATGATGTAACAAGTCACTTCGGACTTAAGATCTCCAATTTAACATCTGAGTTTGATTTTCCCCAGAGGCCGAGTGCTGTTGGCGTTGAATCCGAAGATAGTGGTATGGGTGGTGTTCAGTCGGTGCATAGGAATCCCTAAGACCTGCATGACCCTATAAGGCATGATGCTGAGTGCTGAGCCTGGGTCTACTTGAACACGACTGATTTTGGAGGATCCAGTATACCCTGTGTAGTACAGAGGTCTGTCATGCTTGTGTTTGACCTGCATGTCTTCCTGTGTGAACGATATGCAGGGTAAACTTCTTGACGCTTGTAGACATTACCGACAAGTTTGTTCTTCAAAAGCTTCGGGAATTGGAGTGACTTGGGTGATGAAGCTCTCCGTGTTCTTTAAGGCTTCGATAAGAGCTTCTTTGGTGGTTTTGGACAACATCAGGAGCTCGTATAGAGTAATCCTGGCCGATATGTTGGCCAACTGTGCCATGACATTGAATTGGAAGGGAGTGCTCGACTCCTCGTGTTCCTGGTGGAGATTTTTGTTGAACTGGAGCTCCTTTTGTTTTCCCTTATCAACTAGCTTTTTCGGGACAGAACCCCCAGCGTCTTGGGGCTGTTCTTCAACCTCTTGAGTGTTCTGGCTGTAATACCTTAAATAAACTTTTCCTGACCGAGTGACAGGGTTGTCTCCTGGGTATGCTGCCAGGGCAATCCTTTCCTCTTCTGAATCAGTAAGAGGTTTAAGGTGGTCATCATTTTCAGTAACAGAGGGGCTAATTATGTTGGAAGACTTAGCATTGCCTCCCTTCTTTTTGGATGAGGTGTTCGTCCATTGTTGATCTCCTAACAGATCAGGGTGGACCCACATGATTTCCCCTTTTGAGGTAGTGAGGGGTACCAACCCCCTGTCTTTCTGACTATGCAAGTTAGCATTCTTCAGGTGCATTTCTCCCTTATGAATGGGAACGACGCCATTCGCAGTTACTACTGGGGGGAAGTCACCGAATTGGACCGCTATCATATTAGTGGATACGGTCTTCTGCTCGGGTTTCAAAGTGAGCACATTAGCATTTACCAAATTCTACAAAATGTCTTTGAAGACATAGCATTTTCTGGTAGGATGTCCAAGGAATCTGTGATAACGATAATAGTTGGGGTCATCCACCTTCCCTGCTTCATCCGGCTTCCTGACTTCAGGCAACTGCAGCTTGTTGTTCTTTCGAAGCAATTGAAATAAGGTATCTACATGCTCCTCTTTAGACGAATACTGCTTGGGCGCTCTTTGTTGATTTGGCGCCTTGCCTTGCTTAGTAGGTGGTGATACTCAGTGTAGTCGGCTGCTAAGGTCTCTTTTCCCTTAGACCGCTGGGCGTTGTTCTGATTGCGTTGCTGTTGCGGCTTGGGTTGTGGCACTTCCTCAGCTTTGACTCACGCCACTATCTCTTCAGCTTGTTCTCCTTGTGAAACGAGTTGTCTCCAGGAGCGACACTCCGCTACTCCCATCTGAGCAAGGAGCTGGGTCTGCAAGTTGTGCCTGCAAGTTTCAACCAAGGTTGATTGGGTCATACCTTGTAGGCATCAAAAATTGCCAATAGGTCCCCGCACACAGCTCGGTATTAACGATCGACGATTGAACGTCACTACCCGGTTCACAAGGGTTCAAATGATGCCGGTGAACGATTGAAGCGAACCGACGGACTATGTGAGCCGACAGAATGTCAGAATCACGGGGATACGGATTGACCGGAAACCCCGCGACCGCTGCAAAAGGAGCAGCACCCTTCGTGTCCCGTTCACTCCACTGAGAAGTCAACCATCGGGATTAACAGAGCTCTTCGCCAAGATCCCAACGCATCCGAAATCACTCAAATCCGAGTTGGGACGACGAATCAACGGCAAACACACCCGGAAGGCCTCGGACCAAACTGAGGCACCCGGGGGTGTATCGGCAAGCTCGAAACACCCGGGGGTGTCTTGGCAAAACCAAGACACCCCAGGGGTGTCTCGGCCAGGCCGAGACACCCCAAGGGTGTCTCGGCCAGGCCGAGACACCCTCCCCCTCTCCTTTTGGCTATAAATAGGCCCCTAGTGCCTCATTTGAAGGGGCTCTTGATTGTTGGGTGAATTCCAAGGCTGAATTATCTTAGCCAAGGATCGCCTTCTTCTGAAGCGGCGAAGCCCTGCCGGAGCGAGGAGTCGGAGTTTTCTAAGAGAGCGGCGAAGCCCTGCCGGAGCGAGGAGTCAGAGGATCTACATCAGCCCCCCTCTTCATTCATCTCTTCCCCTTGGTATTGGCCTTAGCGTTGATACCAAGAAGAGCTAGTGTCTCGTTTTAAGCCGAGACATAAGCTTTACACCTCTGAGATCCCACGCGGATCGACGGGGTTCAGAGTTTCTAAAATTCCCCCCGCGGATAGACAAAACTCTGCCCGATTTATCCGGATCAGAAAGTTTCTAGAGTGCCCCGGTGGTCCACGGATATCAACATCCCCGTCACAGGCAAAAGACCCACGCAAGCAAGAGATGACAAACAGATCTTGCGTTTGTTTGAAAAGAGTTGTATCTATTTTGTTTTCATTGTGTACCGGTCTTATAAAAAGGCTATCTTTTTATTTCATTGTAACGATTGAAGTTGTAATGAATGCAGCAATGAATACAGCAACTTTTTCCGCAAACAAGCTGGCGACCACAGTGGGAGCCAACGGCATCGCAACCGACGCCGTCGTGACGCAACCAGCACTCAAGATCGGGGTGAATGAAGAACACGAGCTCGATCAACAACGGTTCAAAGAAGGCCTCTCTTCCTCCTCCTCCAGATCCGCCTCTCCAAACGGGTACAGAAAGGTAACCTCTTTCATAAATGATTGCAGGTCCTTCGGTTCAAAAATCCAAGACCCCGTTGCCGCCTCTGCACTTGCACCACGCGACGTCCCCACGTCGTCCAACCTGGTCGAGATCGCAGATCCGGATTCCTCTTCCGCCGAGGAGATGACTTCTGAAGACGCTCCGGCATTATCAAAGAGAGCACGACAAAGACAACGTCAACGTCTTGCTCGACAACTTGCCGAGGCTTTGGAGCCAATGGATGGGATCCGCTATAGCGTAGATCTAAAATCCAGGCAACGCCAGGAGCAACCACGGCAAACAACCAGCCCCTCCTCCGAAGAAGAAACGAACAAATGGGTTCAAGTCAAAAGAACCCGTTCTACTCTCGAGGAGCGAATCCAGAAGCGTCGCGCCTTGCGTGCGCATGCCCGAGCCCTAGTCCAAAAAGCACGAGAAATGCTAAAGGGAGAGGCAGTTAAGAGATCGCCGAAATCCGAACGAGTTTGGATGCCGAAGGCCAAATCGACGCCTAAGGTAAAAGCAGGTAATATTGCTCTCCAACCTTCGTCCATTTCAGGTCCCGAACCTTCGGTGAAGCCCCACCACAGCATGGAATTCCCCGAGTCTAGGAATCCTCTGAACAACCGTATCGATGCTCTACCCGAGAATCGAGGAAAAACGCTTGTCAAGGGAAGCTGGGGATCGCTGAAGGAGCTTCAAGCCAACACCCAGACTGGGGGTCGTACACGACCTCCTAACAAATCGATCTCTGCAACAACCAGCTCGGCGGTGCGTGCAAAGGACCAAGAGCCCGTTAAGGTTTCACCCTCACAAAGGAGTGATTCCAAACGTGCGACTCTTGCAGAGGCCAACAAGGCAATGTCTACTCAGAAGAAGACGCGTCGAACAAACGAACGCGTTATACCTGAGAACCCATGTGAGCAGCCGATAGGTTACTCCGACGGCAACGTCGATGAGTTGTACTATCGGGCTGGGGGTGCGGATGAATCTCGAAAGAGAAACACCCGGGAAGCGGATTCTCACTGTCCGTGTACCAAAATTATCAGGGCAGTATTATCAGCCTGTAGCTGCCCCAAGACCGCTCCACAGAGGGTCTCGATATTCGAGGGAATCTCCGATGGAACGACAAAGCCCAAATCAAGGCGTTCCCACCAAAGAGGATCGATTGCTCGAGATGATGAACCCCTAGAAGTGACTATCAACATGGTCAACAAGGGAAAATCCCCAATCATTTCAAGTGATTCCGACCCTAATTCCTCTCCAGGAAGCAGGGTCAATTCGGGAACAGCTCAGCTTCAGCTAGAAGCCGACAGATATAACAACAATCGTGGGATCCATGAAGGAGTCCTTTCCGATGATGAATCCTCAGATTCCCATTCCGCGCTCGCCTCTGATGACACAACGTCTAGCATAGGGCAAGCTCGAGAGGTACTCATGGTCAACACAGATCAGATAGCCAAAATCATTGAAGAGGCCCTGACTAAGCAGAAGGAAATCTTCAAGTTTGAAATGGAAGTGGCTATGCAAGAGATGAAACAAATGCACGATCAACGAATCCGAGCTCTGTCGAACCGGCTAGTCGAGTCCAACCATCGCACCCAGAACGCTGCAGTCAACAGCGAGCCGGAGGTGGTCGAAATCGTCATGGCCAACGCACCACCCAAGAATACTGGGGGTGGCCCCACTAAAATTAACAGCGCTGGGGGTGGACCCACCAGTGATGATAGCGCTGGGGGTGGACCCACCAGTAGTGACAACACTGGGGGTGGCCGTATGATTCCTCTCGAAACTTATCCAAAACAGGATATGGGTGAGGCCGAAAAGATAAAGGAGCTCGAAAGAAAAATCGAAGCCCTGATGTCTGTTCGGGAGGTGAAGAGGACCGGCATTCCGTGTCCTTACCCGAGAAAGTGGGATTCGATCCCGTATCCGGCGAAGTTCAACCTGATCAACTTCACGCCGTTCAACGGAAAGGGCTCGCCCACTCAACATCTGATCTACTTCAAGTCTCACTTGGGAGTAATCTCGGGCAACGAGCCTTTGATGGTTCGGTCATTCGTTGGCACCCTTCGCGGGCCTGCCTTCGATTGGTACCGCCGTCTCAAGCCCGGAAGCATCAACAGCTGGGAGGACTTGGAAGGCATGTTTCTCGCCCATTTCTTCGATGATGACACCGAGGTGTCGATCAGGACACTCTTCGACGAGAAACAAAAAGGCGGAGAGTCGGTGGATACCTTCATCAAACGCTTCCGCAATCAGGCAATGAACTGCAGGGATCCCGTCACGGAGGAATTCCTCTTGCAGACTTGTCAGAACAACTTGTCCATTGACATCTTGGACGTGATGGGAATAGAGCCGCTCAATACCTGGAAAGAGTTGAAGGCTCGAGGAGAACAAGCTGAACGCTTCATCAGAAGGCGGAAGATCGAGAGAAACCAACCGATGGTTAATCCTCCGGATTCGGATCTCGTACCTCATGATGAAGAGGACGTACCTGCAGCAGTTATTGACGATGATCAAACGTCACAACAGCAGTCCTGGGAACAACAGGAGAATTCAGACGAGGAGCTCCAAAACGAGTACTCGTTCAAAGACGAAGACGTTCCAGCTATTTTCGAGACCCTTCTCGAAAACAACAAAATCAAACTCCCGCCCATCACGCATCAAGAGGAAGATGGCGATTCTGCGGATCCAACGTACTGCGAGTACCACAGAAGGATCCTCCACCCCACCAAGGAATGCTTTGCTCTCAAGAATAACATCCAGACCTTGGTTGATGCCGGCGTTATAACGCTAGGGTAAGCCAATTGAAAACGGCAAAACTCCAAAGAGTACAAGAGTATAAACTGTTCCTCAATACTCCAAAGAGTACAAGAGTATAAACTGTTCCTCAATACTCCAAAGAGTACAAGAGTATAAACTGTTCCTCAATACTCCAAAGAGTACAAGAGTATAAACTGTTCCTCAATACTCCAAAGAGTACAAGAGTATAAACTGTTCCTCAATACTCCAAAGAGTACAAGAGTATAAACTGTTCCTCAATACTCCAAAGAGTACAAGAGTATAAACTGTTCCTCAATACTCCAAAGAGTACAAGAGTATAAACTGTTCCTCAATACTCCAAAGAGTACAAGAGTATAAACTGTTCCTCAATACTCCAAAGAGTACAAGAGTATAAACTGTTCCTCAATACTCCAAAGAGTACAAGAGTATAAACTGTTCCTCAATACTCCAAAGAGTACAAGAGTATAAACTGTTCCTCAATACTCCAAAGAGTACAAGAGTATAAACTGTTCCTCAATACTCCAAAGAGTACAAGAGTATAAACTGTTCCTCAATACTCCAAAGAGTACAAGAGTATAAACTGTTCCTCAATACTCCAAAGAGTACAAGAGTATAAACTGTTCCTCAATACTCCAAAGAGTACAAGAGTATAAACTGTTCCTCAATACTCCAAAGAGTACAAGAGTATAAACTGTTCCTCAATACTCCAAAGAGTACAAGAGTATAAACTGTTCCTCAATACTCCAAAGAGTACAAGAGTATAAACTGTTCCTCAATACTCCAAAGAGTACAAGAGTATAAACTGTTCCTCAATACTCCAAAGAGTACAAGAGTATAAACTGTTCCTCAATACTCCAAAGAGTACAAGAGTATAAACTGTTCCTCAATACTCCAAAGAGTACAAGAGTATAAACTGTTCCTCAATACTCCAAAGAGTACAAGAGTATAAACTGTTCCTCAATACTCCAAAGAGTACAAGAGTATAAACTGTTCCTCAATACTCCAAAGAGTACAAGAGTATAAACTGTTCCTCAATACTCCAAAGAGTACAAGAGTATAAACTGTTCCTCAATACTCCAAAGAGTACAAGAGTATAAACTGTTCCTCAATACTCCAAAGAGTACAAGAGTATAAACTGTTCCTCAATACTCCAAAGAGTACAAGAGTATAAACTGTTCCTCAATACTCCAAAGAGTACAAGAGTATAAACTGTTCCTCAATACTCCAAAGAGTACAAGAGTATAAACTGTTCCTCAATACTCCAAAGAGTACAAGAGTATAAACTGTTCCTCAATACTCCAAAGAGTACAAGAGTATAAACTGTTCCTCAATACTCCAAAGAGTACAAGAGTATAAACTGTTCCTCAATACTCCAAAGAGTACAAGAGTATAAACTGTTCCTCAATACTCCAAAGAGTACAAGAGTATAAACTGTTCCTCAATACTCCAAAGAGTACAAGAGTATAAACTGTTCCTCAATACTCCAAAGAGTACAAGAGTATAAACTGTTCCTCAATACTCCAAAGAGTACAAGAGTATAAACTGTTCCTCAATACTCCAAAGAGTACAAGAGTATAAACTGTTCCTCAATACTCCAAAGAGTACAAGAGTATAAACTGTTCCTCAATACTCCAAAGAGTACAAGAGTATAAACTGTTCCTCAATACTCCAAAGAGTACAAGAGTATAAACTGTTCCTCAATACTCCAAAGAGTACAAGAGTATAAACTGTTCCTCAATACTCCAAAGAGTACAAGAGTATAAACTGTTCCTCAATACTCCAAAGAGTACAAGAGTATAAACTGTTCCTCAATACTCCAAAGAGTACAAGAGTATAAACTGTTCCTCAATACTCCAAAGAGTACAAGAGTATAAACTGTTCCTCAATACTCCAAAGAGTACAAGAGTATAAACTGTTCCTCAATACTCCAAAGAGTACAAGAGTATAAACTGTTCCTCAATACTCCAAAGAGTACAAGAGTATAAACTGTTCCTCAATACTCCAAAGAGTACAAGAGTATAAACTGTTCCTCAATACTCCAAAGAGTACAAGAGTATAAACTGTTCCTCAATACTCCAAAGAGTACAAGAGTATAAACTGTTCCTCAATACTCCAAAGAGTACAAGAGTATAAACTGTTCCTCAATACTCCAAAGAGTACAAGAGTATAAACTGTTCCTCAATACTCCAAAGAGTACAAGAGTATAAACTGTTCCTCAATACTCCAAAGAGTACAAGAGTATAAACTGTTCCTCAATACTCCAAAGAGTACAAGAGTATAAACTGTTCCTCAATACTCCAAAGAGTACAAGAGTATAAACTGTTCCTCAATACTCCAAAGAGTACAAGAGTATAAACTGTTCCTCAATACTCCAAAGAGTACAAGAGTATAAACTGTTCCTCAATACTCCAAAGAGTACAAGAGTATAAACTGTTCCTCAATACTCCAAAGAGTACAAGAGTATAAACTGTTCCTCAATACTCCAAAGAGTACAAGAGTATAAACTGTTCCTCAATACTCCAAAGAGTACAAGAGTATAAACTGTTCCTCAATACTCCAAAGAGTACAAGAGTATAAACTGTTCCTCAATACTCCAAAGAGTACAAGAGTATAAACTGTTCCTCAATACTCCAAAGAGTACAAGAGTATAAACTGTTCCTCAATACTCCAAAGAGTACAAGAGTATAAACTGTTCCTCAATACTCCAAAGAGTACAAGAGTATAAACTGTTCCTCAATACTCCAAAGAGTACAAGAGTATAAACTGTTCCTCAATACTCCAAAGAGTACAAGAGTATAAACTGTTCCTCAATACTCCAAAGAGTACAAGAGTATAAACTGTTCCTCAATACTCCAAAGAGTACAAGAGTATAAACTGTTCCTCAATACTCCAAAGAGTACAAGAGTATAAACTGTTCCTCAATACTCCAAAGAGTACAAGAGTATAAACTGTTCCTCAATACTCCAAAGAGTACAAGAGTATAAACTGTTCCTCAATACTCCAAAGAGTACAAGAGTATAAACTGTTCCTCAATACTCCAAAGAGTACAAGAGTATAAACTGTTCCTCAATACTCCAAAGAGTACAAGAGTATAAACTGTTCCTCAATACTCCAAAGAGTACAAGAGTATAAACTGTTCCTCAATACTCCAAAGAGTACAAGAGTATAAACTGTTCCTCAATACTCCAAAGAGTACAAGAGTATAAACTGTTCCTCAATACTCCAAAGAGTACAAGAGTATAAACTGTTCCTCAATACTCCAAAGAGTACAAGAGTATAAACTGTTCCTCAATACTCCAAAGAGTACAAGAGTATAAACTGTTCCTCAATACTCCAAAGAGTACAAGAGTATAAACTGTTCCTCAATACTCCAAAGAGTACAAGAGTATAAACTGTTCCTCAATACTCCAAAGAGTACAAGAGTATAAACTGTTCCTCAATACTCCAAAGAGTACAAGAGTATAAACTGTTCCTCAATACTCCAAAGAGTACAAGAGTATAAACTGTTCCTCAATACTCCAAAGAGTACAAGAGTATAAACTGTTCCTCAATACTCCAAAGAGTACAAGAGTATAAACTGTTCCTCAATACTCCAAAGAGTACAAGAGTATAAACTGTAAAAGACCACATATTCAACATTGTGGCAGGTTGTTATTAATAACACCATAATCCGTGCCTCACACGCGCGGGGAATTTTATCCCGAAGCCTAAGTAGGGATAAGTCAACGTCTAATACACGTTGCCGGGTAGCCTATTCCCGTAACAATGGCGAAGTCTACGTATTCAATATCGTAGCACTAAAAGGGTTAACTCTTTTAGCTTGACGTCACATAAGAGCGGAATTAAACAAACCGCATACTAGCCCGACTCAAACGGTAGTCGGTAAAGGCTAATCAAATCCGTTGAAGGCTGGGGATTAGCCAAAAATCCTAAAGTCAACGCCTAACACGCGTTGCCGGGTAGTCTATTCCCGTGAGAAAGACGAAGTCTACGTATTCAATATCGTAGCACTAAGAGCGTTAACTCTCTTAGCACAACGTCACATGCGGAACGGACTTAAACAATCCGCATGCTAGCCCGACTCAAACGGTAGTCGGTAAAGGCTCATCAAATCCGTTGATGGCTGAGGATTTGCCAAAAATTCTATAACTGCGAGTCATTGACGCATCAACTCCCCTAGTTGGTCTCGTGACTTGAGCACCCAACAAATTCAGGATAAAATCCACACATGCAGATGAATCAACTTTAACAGTTGGTCCTGCAGCCCCGACACTTGGGACCACCGTGCTCCAATACCTTAAGAGCTTAAACTGTGTATACTCCAGCAAACGTACGAGTATAAACTGTGTTAATGGCGATCCGTAAACCCTAGGGTCAGCGCCGGTCAACGCGTAACCCTAGGTCAACGCCAAGCAACGCGTTGCAACAAAAGTCAACGTTCGACGATTCGAAACCCTAGGGTGGACGCCGGTCAACGCGTAGCCCTAGGTCAACGCCAAGCAACGCGTTGCAACAAAAGTCAACGTTCGACGATTCGAAACCCTAGGGTGGACGCCGGTCAACGCGTAACCCTAGGTCAACGCCGGTCAACGCGTTGCGATAAAAAGCCAACACACGGGGATCCGAAACCCTAAGCCAGCACAATGTGGCGGAGGTAGTTCAAAGTCAACTCAATGACACGAGCCAAACTCAATTCATCAGCTGCAGACTCGAGACTCCGACGACGGCCAGACGATAAACGCAGCGCCGGAAGAACCTCGGCTATTCGTCAAAGCATCGGATAGATCGAAAATCGAAAGAGTCAAGAGTTGAAGCTAACTACGCCGACTGAAGGCCAGATCAATCACATCCAAAGTATTCCAGCCTCTTCTATAAAAGAAACGAGTCAGGAACACTTTGGAGGGGGTATCTGTAGGCATCAAAAATTGCCTATAGTTCTCCACAACCGGTTCAGTGTTAACGAGCGACGATGAACGTCACCATCCAATCCACATGAGCCTAATCGACGTCGACGAACGACTGAAGTGAATCGACGAGTTACATGAGCGGATAGGACTTCGGAATCACGAAGACCCGGACCAATCGGGAACCCGGCACTGTTCACAAAAAGGACAACGCCCTTCATGCCTCGACCACTCTACAGATAATCCAATCACCAGAGCGGGTCAAACTCTTCGTCGCGCATCCAACGCACCCGGAATCACTCAAATCCGAGTTGGGACGGCGAATCAACGGCAAACACACCCGGAAGGCCTCGGACCAGACTGAGACACCCGGGGGCATCCCGGCCAGGACGAAACACCCGAAGGGTGTCTTGGCGAAGCCAAGACACCCCAGGTGTCTCGGCCAGGCCGAGACACCCCAAGGGGTGTCTCGGCCTTGGCCGAGACACCCCCAAGGGGGTGTCTCGGCCTTGGCCGAGACACCCCATGGGGGGTGTCTCGGCCATGGCCGAGACACCCCAAGGGGTGTCTCGGTTTTGGAGCCGAGACACCCCCCTAGGGGGTGTCCTCAACCAGCCCCTACCCCCCCTTTGTTTTCCTATAAATAGGCCCCTAGGGCCTCCATTCTCTTGGCCTTGGTTTTGGGAGAGAAATTTCAGATCTAGAGCTTTAGCCTTTGAGATCTGAAATTCCAGAGAGGAGCGGCGAAGCCCTGCCGGAGGAAGGAGTCGGGGTTTTCTAAGAGAGCGGCGAAGCCCTGCCGGATCGAGGAGTGAGCGAGCCTTCTGCAGCAAAGGAGTCTTCTTCTTCATTCCCCACCTTCTTTTCCCTTAGTGTTGCCCTTAGCGGTGATACAAAGGAGAGCTAGTGCCTCGTTTTAGCCGAGACATAAGCTTTACACCTCTGAGATCTCACGCGGACGGGGTTCAGAGTTTCTAAAATTCCCCCCGCGGATAGACGAAACTCTGCCCGATTTTCTCGGACCAGATCTGAGTGCCCCGGTGGTCCACGGATATCAACATCCCCGTCACAGGCAAAAGACCCACGCAAGCAAGAGATGACAAACAGATCTTGCGTTTGTTTGAAAAGAGTTGTATCTGTTTTGTTTTCATTGTGTACCAGTCTTATAAAAAGGCTATCTTTTTATTTCATTGTAACGATTAAAGTTGTAATGAATGCAGCAATGAATACAGCGACTTTTTCCGCAAACATACCTGACGGGCATCGCAGTGCCATGCTGCAAAATCTCTCCACATAGGTCTTGATGGACTCTCCTTTCTTTTGCTTAGTGGCGAGAAGAGTCGGGACTGAGACCTCTGTGTCGTCCTCAAAGAACCTAGCCAAGAATAACCTTTCCAGGTCTACCCATTTCTGGATAGATCCGACAGGAAGTTTTATAAACCATTCGAAAGCGACACCTTTGAGGGTACCGATGAATAGCCGGGTCAAAATGGCGTCGTTAGCTACCACATCTCCAGTTTGGGATTTGAAGTAGTAAACGTGCTGATTCGGCGATCCTGTGCCATCGAACGGTTGCAAGGTAGGGGCCTTAAACTTCGGTGGATAGGGAACCGTATCCCACTCGGCAGGGTAAGGCCGCACTACTTCTTCTTCGCGGAGCTCGCTTCTGTTGGCGATCGCGTTGAGGCGGGCCTCCAGTTCATCCACTTTAGCGGACTGAGGATGCAGCTCTTTTTCCATCTCCTTCTCATTTTCAGAAGAAGATTCCAGGTTGTGAGTTTCACGATCTGAATGTTTGTGTGTCTTCTGCTTTCCCTTTGACATAGTCCTCCTGGAAGACTCGGGCTTTTGGCCTTTTTCAGCGAGGAGTTTGGCCAACATATCATTTAATTGGAGAAGTGTCTCCTATTGTGCTTGGAGCATGACGTGATGTTCGTCAACTCTCTTAGTTAGGTCTTCATGGTTCCCTGTCGTGTAAGCAGACACCTCACGTGCGGCAACAGAACTTGAAGATTGAGATTTGGCAATTGCCGAATGTTCATCGTCAGAAACGATCCCCTTGGCCAATCTTTGATAATTAACCGGACGGATAGCTCCTATCTGAGTCCGAGTACGTCGGTATACTCCTTCGAATTCGTCACAAATTTCCCGAACAGTCGGGGAATGACTTTTTTGTGACTCATCGGAATCGGTATGCGAGGTTTTCCCTCGGCCAATCATATTGATAGTGACCTGAGGGTATTCCGCTTCAGCTGTCTTCTTTCTGTATCGGCGTTGTCGTTTGGCAGGCCTAACGACATTCGTCAACCTGTTGAACACAGACTGTCGAGGTGTGGATGCACAACAATGGCATTCTGACAGGACTGCCGATATAAGACTCTCACATTGGCATGAGTAAGCTACTTGTACTGTTGGTTTTCCTCTCGACAATAATTCCCGCAAATCAGGAACTTGGGAGGAAACTTTCCCCGGGTGTGGAGGCGGAGATGGAATCCCCTGCCCTTGGGTGGGTGAAATTGGTTCTTGTCGAACGTGGATTTTGAAACCTTGCTGACTTTTCTGAACCTGGCGGACCTCTTGAAGCTCGCGTTCTTGAAGAACAACGCTAGGGTCGCGTTCTTGAAGAATAACGCGAGGGTCGCGTTTAGTTTTATAAACATTAGGCCGAGGCCTACGTTTAAATGATGAAACAGACCCCTGAGGGTCATGTTTTGGTTGAACGCATCCCTGAGGGTCGCGTTTGATTGGAGGAACAGACTTTTGAGAGTCATGTTCTGTTTGAACGCGTACGTGAGGGCCGCATTTATCTTTGGCAGCTTCCTTCTGAGGGCTGCGTTTTGAAGGAACAACGCGCCATTCAGGGTCGCGTTTCAGCTGTATCAGCCGAGGCTCGTAGTCGGGCTCATTGCCACGAAGCGAACGTTCTGTTTTGGGAACGCTAGCCTCGGGTAAAATTTTAGAAACGCGATCTTCACGTTGGGCCAACATTCGGCTTTCACACAGGTGTGCTCGTCATATGGATCTTCTCCGTCTGCAAGCGGCGTTCTTCTTGGCTTGTTTCAAAGCCTTAACAGCAGCGTCGTTGATGTTTATGGAGCTCATCTCCTCTATAGGCCGTTTATGGCCTGAAGCACGTCGTGCTGACGCGGATGTGGGCTCTTCAACCAGCAGAGCTAGTTTAAGTTCCTGGCCGAAGGAGAGGGCTTTCTTCGGTGTTTCAACAATAGAACTGATCTCCTTGGAGATCTTGCGGACATCGCGCTTAGCCTTGGGGCTAAGCGATCCAGAGGATAAGGCTTCCTCATATTTTGCTTGATCAAACTCCACGACGAGAGTTTCTACAGTCGTTCCCATGAGGCGGACGTCGGACTGCGCCACCACTTCTTCATCGGAAAAGCTAGTCCTCAGCGGAGTCGCCATCTTTTGTATGTTGGAAAAATTATAATAAAGAGAATAAAAGAAAATTGACTTGTATTTCTTTGATCTCGGTTATAATTTGATTACAAAAGAAAGGAGAATGAATTTGATTCTCCCCTTTGTTTAAAACTGGGTTCTTCAAGGTAGCGATGGAGTGCCTCCTTTGATTGTTCGCGTTGAAATTGCTCTCCGTTGACGATCCGACCGTCTCTTGTCTCGTGGGAACAATGAACTTCTGTGGAAAATTTTATGGGTAACTCTTGAACGAGTTTAAGAACTCTGGACGAGTTAGAACTCTGTTAAGAGAGTTGTTAGAACCGAAAATTCGGTTAATGACCAAACAGATATTCTGTTGTTGAAGAATCTTCTTAGATTTGATTTTCCGAATTTAATTCAAATCCTCTATCTCCAAGAGATTCGCCTCTCCTGCCTCTCTATGCGGTTGAGATCCTCAGGAATTCTCTCTGTTGCTGCCTCTCCGTTCTAAAAAGCCAGCCCTTAACTCAGTTGAGTTTGTTGAGTTTTTATAGGTGGATAATAGGTTGTAACTGCCCTCTAAATCCGCTCCTAAGTGGGCGTGATTTCCTCAGATCGTGGGGAAACAGTTCTGAAATCGTTCGACTCGTATTTGAACGAATCAAACGCCCAATCTAGCGTTCAGAACCCAATGTCGCCTCTTAGAATTGAGACGCGAGGTTGGGTGTTGGCTGAACATCAATGAACGCGAGGGTCGCTCGCGTTTGGCTTGTTATAGCTTAGAAACGCGAGGGTCGGTGTTGGTTGAACCTCCAGAACGCGAGGGTCGCTCGCGTTTGGCTTGTTATAGCTTGGAAACACGGGGGTCGCCTGCATTTCCCAAAATTATGATGCGGGGATGACTTCCGTGTTTTAGAAGGGGTTAGTTGATTTGTAACCTCTCCTACAGAGCGTTGCAAGGACCGTTGTTCAGTAATCCTAGCTTTAGCTGTTGTGGGGTGTGAAAGTCGTCAGATTGTAATCTTCACTGTAGATTTTGGAGACTGTTGAATAGAGTTTTCATCAGTTATCGGAAGCGTCGTTGTATTGTAACTCTTCTCGATCTATGTGAAAAGTCCTCTATTTGCAGCTTTCGTTTGTAGGCATGAAAGCTATCTGATTGTAGCTTTCATTGTTGGAATTTGACGGGAATCAATCATCCATAGTGACTTTTAGACGAATATTTGCCCACAGCTCTCTACCAAGCAACTCACCAACTAAATCCAACCTTTTATTTCTGAAATCGTTACACTGCTCATCAGCATCTCTAATAGTTGCTAATATAATATTAGTCATGCTGTTGTCGCAGCTATCAAGATCAATCATCTCAGAGATGAGGCCGTGTTTATAGCGGTTGCAGAGTTGCAGATGCAGTAATTAGAAAGTCGTCTGATTATAACTTTCATCGTCGGGGCTTGTTAGGGATCAGCTATCCATTGTGATTTTTAGACAGCCTACAAAACTGAACTTAGATATTGAAACTCGATCAAGATTGGATTCGAACCTCATCTTCGACGAAGGTCGTTCCTCTAATTATACTCAGGTATTGAAACTTAATCAATTTTGGAATCTGAACCTCATCTTCGACGAAGCTCGTTCCTCTAGTTATACTCGAGTATTGAGATTTGATAAAAATTGGATCTGAACCTCATCTTCTACGAAGGTTGCTCTTTGAATTTTACTCAAATGTGGAGTACTCGATTAAAATTAGATTTGAACCTCGTCTCCCACGAAGGTCATTCCAATAATTGAGTTCAAATGCTAAGGATTAATTGAACGAGATTAGGACCCTGTTACGTCAAATGTGAATTTGAATTCGAATCCAATCTCATAGCACAATAGCAAGGTCCATACTTCAAATCGTAAATCGTAAAATAACGAAGTTTGTAAAGTAGAGTTAGTGAACCAAGACATTCGAAATTCTACTTATAAAAAAATATATATGAAGAAGAGTGTTACAAAAGTCTGATAAAGAAAATGGAGCTAAATGGATCCAGCAATCTGACGAATTTCCTCAGCAAGCTTAGTCATGGATTCCTGGTTCTCTGCCTCAACATCAGCCAAAGCATGTCTACGAAGCACCTCATCGGAATAAGCGTTCATGTCATTTACAGCTTTTTCTAGCTGCTCCATTCGATCAATTTCAGCTTGAAGCAAGGGTTGTTGCTGCACTTGTTTTGAAGCCAACGTCTGCTTTATATTCGTCATGCCAGCCAATTCAGCTTCAGCCTCTGCCAATTGGACCTGAAGAGCCTTAATTTGAGCTTGAAGATGTTCGACCTTACATTGCTTTTGAAGTTCAGCGTTTGCAACCTTTCTACCCTCTCGGGACAAATTCTCTTCGATCTCTTTGAACTCCTTAATCCGTTGCTTAGTCTCAAGCAATTGATGGTTAAGTTCAAATAAGGAGTCATCCTTTTGTAGCATAGCTTGCATAGCTCGCTCCTCAGCCAAAGGGTAAAGAGACCAAGACCGACGATTCTCCCATTGATTGAAAAGATCTTCAACCTTGGTTAGGTGCAACCAATATGGTAATACGGCAAGGTCAGAGGTTAAACTCTTTATCATGTCCAAGAAAGGCACAAGCACCTCCTTAACATCTGTAAAATTCCCTCCGTGGTCCAAAACTTGAATGGAAGATTCTCTTAGGATGCTGAGAAAGTTCTCCGATATTTTCAATACGATGAAAGTTCTCACGAAAGATGGAGGAGAAGCATGTGTGCTACTAGAGGACACCGTTACATGAGTAGCGGCAGAAGAAACTCTAGCTGCTGTGAAGACTAGCGGCGCATGGCATACGACAGGAGCGTCAGCAGTTGTAGCAATCATTGGAGTAGTGGTAGGAGCAGCAGCGACTGCAGCACTTGGTACGATGTAGGTCTCGGTCGTCGCAATGGAACTGGTAGACACGATACTTGCATCCATATTCGTTCCTCTAGCTATACTCGAGTATTGAGATTTGATCAAAATTGAATCTGAACCTCGTCTTCGACGAAGGTTGCTCTTTGAATTTTACTCAAATGTGGAGTACTCGATTAAAATTAGATTTGAACCTCGTCTCCCATGAAGGTCATTCCGATAATTGAGTTCAAATGCCAAGGATTAATTGAACGAGATTAGGACCCCGTTACGTCAAATGTAAATTGGAGCTAAATGGATCCAGCAATCCGACGAATTTCCTCAGCAAGCTTAGTCATGGATTCCTGGTTTTCTGCCTCAACATCAGCCAAAGCATGTCTATGAAGCACCTCATCGGAATAAGCGTTCATGTCATTTACAGCTTTTTCTAGCTGCTCCATTCGATCAATTTCAGCTGGAAGCAAGGGTTGTTGCTTCACTTGTTTTGAAGCCAACGTCCGCTTCATATCCGTCATGCCAGCCAATTCAGCTTCAGCCTCTGCCAAATGGACCTGAAGAGCCTTAATTTGAGCTTGAAGATGTTCGACCTTACGTTGCTTTTGAAGTTCAGCGTTTGCAACCTTTCTACCCTCTCGGGACAAATTCTCTTCGATCTCTTTGAACTCCTTAATCCGTTGCTTAGTCTCAAGCAATTGATGGTTAAGTTCAAATAAGGAGTCATCCCTTGGTTTTTTGGCGACGCGTTTAGATCTGCGCATCTGCCCAATTTCCTTGGACTTTTCCCCCACTTTTCTCGGGGCCTCTTCCACTGCAGTTTGTTTTGAATAAGAAGTATCAGAGGGAAACAAGTCAAAGTTGATATACCAGTGATCCCTTTGTCGGGATGTGGTTCCTCAGGAACTGGAGATCGTCGATGAGAGCCTTCAGCAGTAGAGCCATGTGGAGCAGGCTCACAAGGCTCATCCATGGAGGCAAAATCCTCAAATTCACCAAGATTCGTTCCATCTCTAAAAGCGTCTCCAATATCAGAAGCGGTAGGCATGTGGCTCCCGTACTCATCAACACGAGGAGATCTACGAGATGTACTCTCATGTAGAGTCGCGACTATCTCTTCCTGAGTCTCATGAGGTCTAGGAGGAGTTGTTTCCTCTACCCCAGCACTCTCTTCAGCATGCAAGAACTCTTTGAGACCTGGTATGCGGCTTCGCCTAGAAGCATTCCCGGATCTGTATCGGCGTCAGATATAACGCAACCCTAAGGAATTAATGTTGAAGTTGGGAATCGTTGCATTTGCCATGCAATGCCACTTGTAATAAGCAAGTGTAGTCCAAAGCTGTGGATTTTTTTGGTGGAAGCAAGAAACGAGCACCCATTCCGCTGGCAATAGTCCAATACCAAGCTCTGGCCCTAATGATTAAGCTACAACCATCAGATATCAGTTGAGTATTGGGATTGCTAATGTATAACTGAGTATAACCGAATTGTCGAGCGAAGCGACAAGGCAGATAGGGTTCCAACACACATACTGGGCCAAAGCGATAAATATGATATCTGGGGCGAATAGTCATGAGCCACTTGAAGCAGCCAAGTGACAGAGAAGAATAACCCCGACCATTGGATGCATCTACAATGGCCTGTCCATAACTGGTTCTGGGGAATGAAGGAAACAACGATTAAATTCCCATCTCTTATGGTCGCGAAGAATACACCATACCAAAGCCAAATAATGATACTCCCAGTCTAAATTCTCCAACCTCTGAATAAAGGGAATGACTTCACCCTCTCTATGAGCAGAAGGCGTATCCATAAGGGTTGGACAATGTAGAACAACCCATGCCATGAAATAAGTGTATGGTAAGCCAACTTTTGGGTTCTCGTTGCCTCGACAAAGTTGGTAACATAAGCTTCACAATCCATGATAAATGCGGGCGATCATG
Source organism: Asparagus officinalis (assembly GCF_001876935.1). Classification (NCBI taxonomy): domain Eukaryota; kingdom Viridiplantae; phylum Streptophyta; class Magnoliopsida; order Asparagales; family Asparagaceae; genus Asparagus; species Asparagus officinalis. The sequence continues at coordinate 36,298,917 of NC_033803.1, forward strand.
GTGGGAAGAAGGGCATAAGAACGGTCATGCGCTAAACATATGGCAGGGAACACCACTTCCATTGGCAACAAGTCGAAACTTCCAGAAACAACAACGACTTGATGAAGCCATAACATGAGATACCCTGCTAGCAAAGCCTTGGAAGAAATAGGCTCCCCACTTTGAAAGAAATAACTCTCAAAAGTGGTACCAATAGGGTAACCTTGTTCATCTGATTCTGACACCCAATGCATGGGAGGATAAGTAAGGACTCATCGTGATAACTCACTCGCGTCACAAGGACCTAAGGGAACCACAAAATTATTTTTATGCTCCAAGTTCTTCAAGAGATATCGAGCCCAGATGCTATGGCTGAGGAGTCTCTCACCCTTCTTATTGAGTCTCCCTTCTACATTCATACAAATGTGGTAGTGACACATTAATTCCTAGAAGGTCTCTACTACTTGGGGTTGCTCCTTCTCTAGAGCAACTAACTCCCGTTGACCTGAGATATACTCCTCATACGGATAATTCCCGTTTGGCAGCCCGGAGACTTCTTCCATCTCATGAAGAGCAATCCCCATCTCTCCATCAGGAGTAAAGAAAGTACGGGTTGTAGGGCTATACAACTCCAGAATACCAAAAAGCTGGTGGGAGTTATTGATCAATCCGAATTGTGTCGCTCTAATGGGCGCATAAAGACCAAACTTTTGTAGGTCTTCTTGGTTCTCCTGCAAAATATATTCAGTGACACGAGGCCACCACTATGTAGGACTCCAATGAGACCAGCCTGGAGTTCTAAAGTCTTTAGTAGGGAATTGACTGTTTCTCCTAAAGAACGCACAACCAAAGGTGTTAGCCTCTTCAGCGGTTTCACCAATCGGGAGTTCTTTTTGAAAAAGCCCAGGGTGTAATCCGGTGATGTAACGACCGCTACTATCTATCTTGGCACCGCTACGAGAAAAATGTCCACATATGACCCCGTCCTGTACTGGGGTTAAATCCCAATCCATTCTCCTGGGAGCCGAGACAATCTTCAAAGCAGTAAGAGAGACGTCACGCTCCATTCGAGACAAGAACAAATTTCACCCGTTTACAGTTCTAAGCCATTCGTAAGTCCCGATATCTAACAAATCAGGATCCTCTGAAGAATCTCCGAATAAGAGAATAGGCTTCACAATAGGTTCACGATTGATAGACTCTAACGGAGCATTGGTGATCATACGCCTAAATGTGGAAACCGAAGGGTCAGAAAGAAGATCCACTTCTTTTATCCCCCATTCTCCAAACAGCGGAATACTCTCAAGAATAGAGTAATGAGGATGAATGGCAATCGTCTGAGTAACATCCGTTCCAAGATCACCACGTTGAGGAAGTGGAGTAGAAGGATATATGACTACACAAAAAAAAGATTAGTCTCGAACAGCAGTCATGGCGAAGTAACACGAAGGTCATTCTGGCAACGAACGTCGAAATTCGTTCGAATAATGAACCTCGACAGGGATAACGAGGTTCATCTGTTCAGTGAGGTTCATTGAAGAACACGAAGTTCATCTGAAGACAAAATTCACCAATCCAACGAACGTGGTGGATGAAAAGGCGAAGCTTATCATATAAACGAATTTCGTTTAACAATTCTAGAGGATGACCCTCATCAAAATAGCCAACGATGTTGGACATGTGAAGTGCAACTTGCGAATAAGGCTCATCGAAAGATGAAACAAGTCATAGAGACGAGAATCATAGATGACGAGCCTCATCCAACCAAAAAGACGTCATCTTTATGATGAGTCTAGAAGAAACTGTTCGTCTTCCTCAAAAAACCTAAGTCTAAAATAGACAGGGTTGACATCCTTCAGAAAGCCAATCATGCGTTTAAGATCTATTACCAGAAAAGGTGGGTAGGATGCCAGGTTCGTGTGAAGAGTCAGTGACCTTCTTGCCCTTACTCTTGCTCCGGTCTACAGCGGTCTTGGGGGCTATTGATTTCGCTTGAAGGGCTTGTGAAGAAAGAAAGATCGAAATTTTGAGGAGGAGTTCAGATAACCCAAACGACGAAGACAGAAGAAAGGACTTCTCATATCATGATATCCTATTTATAGGAGCGGGAAAAGAGTCGAATCAAGGGTCGCGATCTTCAGTTAAGGTCGTTTGACGAGATCTCTCCCTAACATGATCTACGGACGGGATTCACAGGGATTTCCAATCACCAGCTAGCAACCATTCGCTAGATCTTAGAAAGGCGCATAGTAGTGACGCTGATGAAGCTGTAAGGGGTCAGTTGTCAGACGATGGGACAAACTCCAGAACAAACCTCAAGGTAACTTTCGCAAACACGAGGTTCATGACAAAACCAGGCTCGTAAAATAAACTACTCAGGTTTGAGATACTTGTTCAAAGTATTTTAGACTACATACAACTCGATTCAAGTCTAAAAACTTTGAAGGGGTTTTTGTAGACATTAAAAAATGCCAAAAATTCGAAAGGTGAAAAGAGAGTTTAGGGAAACGAGCCCCTTTTCAATCAAAAACGAGGTTCGTTGTTTAGAAAAGAATCAACCTCAAAAACGAGAGTCGCCATACAGCGGAACTCAACGTTGAAAGATAAAGTTCATTATTGAATGAAACGGAGCCACGAAAGTCGGAGCTCGTCATTGGATACGAGGTTTGAGGTTTACTATTGGATACGAGGTTCGAAGCTCGTCATTAAATATGAGGTTCGGAGTTCATCATAGGAGGTGAAGTTCGTTAATAAAACCAAAGCTTGTCATCGGATTTAAAGCTCGTCAATGAAGACGAAGCTCAAGAGGCTCGCCATGCCACGAGGCTCGACATCAAAGATGAGGCTCGTCATGCAGCGAGGCTCGACATCAAGGACGAGGCTCGCCACGCAGCGAGGCTCGACATCAAAGATGAGGCTCGCCACACAGCGAGGCTCGACATCAAGGACGAGGTTCGCCTATGCAGTGAAGTTCGTCACCCACATTAAATCGGGCTGTAACGGCCACAAAGACCTAGTCGGCCACATGGGCTAAATTCAAGGAGTCAGTTACACCACAACTCCACAAGTTCAGCACATCAGTTACGCCCACGATTCCACGATTATAGCATGTCGGTTACGTGCTCGAACTCCTATAAATAGCCATCGATGGCTACGGAGAAAGGGGTTGGTTGATTATTCTTGATTGGAGATTTTCAAGCTTGGACTTAGAGAAGCATCAGAGCTTAAAGTTTCTGCACGTCAATCCGGAGTTCGAACCTCGATTCCAGCCGGTTAACCTATGTCAGAAGCTCTTACGATCTTGGTCTGATCGTCAACGGGAGGCAAGCTCGACTCAAGCATCGGGGGAAACATCCTTTCGCCACCTAGAACCCACCTTAAACAAAAGAGAAGCTGAATTAATCTTCTCTTCCTCTGTAATCAAGAGAGAGTGAGTAATTGTAAGGGTTCGTACTAAGTGATCGAACCCAGTTTTCTTAAAACAAGAGAATCAATCAATCTTAAATTGTTCGACCCTACAATAGTGACTCGGATTGTGCAAGCTCGATCCTTTCATGTCGTAAGATACAGTTTTAATGAATGGGAGGTCATTGAGGGAATATCACATAGATAAAGTCGCTCTTACAAAGTTAACATGTTAGTGGATCACACTTGTATGTGCACTTGCAATGTACCACAACTACAATGGATTCCTTGTTCACATGTTGTCACGGCTTGTTCTGATCTACAGGGTGGTGCGAGGATTTCACATTATGAGTTCGTCGCGACTTGGTATTCTACTTACAACTATCAACAAATATACAAAGAGTGTTTTTGTCCACCATATGATAGTCAACATTGGACACAAGATGGGCCACTGGTATTACCTCCTTTGTATAAAAGGTCGGCGGGGCGCCCTCGTTCCGTACGAATTAGAAATTGTATGGATGATGGTCCTCCTTTGTATAAAAGGTCGGCGGGGCGCCCTCGTTCCGTACGAATTAGAAATTGTATGGATGATGGTCGTGAAGGAGTTAGGAGGAGAAATAAGTGTAATAGATGTGATCAACCGGGCCATAACAAAAATAATTGTCCAGCTAGGATTAGGCGTTGATGTTGTAATTTGTAGCGGTTTCGATCTGTGTTTGTTTTCGTATGTCATTTGTGATTATAATTTGTAGCAGTTTCATTCTGTGTTTGTTTCCATATGTCATTTTTTATTGTAATTTGTAGTGTTTTGTACTATATTATATAAATTTAATGTTTGGTTTCAAGTTATTGCTTTCTTCACGTCGCTGATCGTTTGTTGTTTATATATGTAATTTGTATTTCAACAGAAAGATCTAACACATTTTACATTGTCTTCTAATATTATTCTCATTTATATTCATTATGGATCTGGGACCGATACATCCCGATGTTTTGACCCTCTAGACGAGCCACGTTTCAGACCATATTGGCTCAGGATAGGTAAAATATCTTTTGTATATATCGTACACGCATTGGCACTAATTTTAATTTTTCGCATTATACTTAATCAATTCTTTTTGACGTGCAGCCCGTACTAGACATCACCATGATCGAGCATTCCCAGAGTCATTCGGTTTGGGTCATTGAGGATGCGAGAGTTCTAGAGCTGATCGCTCAGGCCGGTTTCCGAGAGTGTTCGACGGTTCGATATATTAGGCTAGATTGGCCGCTTATCACTGTACTGATTGAGAGATGAAGGCCAGAGACCAACACCTTTCACATGCATATAGGGGACTACACCATCACCTTACAGGACGTGGCCTTCAGACTTGGACTCCGGATCGATGGACCGGCAGTTATGGGCACCGATGATCATAGTTGGCCAGAGGTATGTGCTAGGCTTCTTAGCCAGGTTCTTGACTTAAGGAGTGGTGCGATAAAGCTATCGTGGCTTCGTCAGACATTTCAGGGTGACATACCAGAAGATGCTAGTATGGAGACGCTTTAGTTTCATGCTCGTGCGTACATATTGCACATGATAGGGTGCGTGCTTTTTCCTGATGCGAGCAAGACTCTTGTACATGCACGATGGATGCCACTGCTGGAGGATTTTGATGTATGGTGCGCACTATCGTGGGGTAGTACGGTGTTGGCATACTTGTATTGAGAACTGGGTAGATTATCACTAATGCAGAATAAAGAATTCAAGGGATGCTACACATTAATACAGATTTGGTCATGGGAGTGCATTCATATTGGACGCCCTACTTTACTTATGCACCGTGACCTACAGGGGCAGTTTCCTTTGGCGTACAGGTATAATTGTACACACAAATACTATTCTTACTAAATTTGTACTTATATATTCTTTATTCTGCATATAGGTATAACGTGCAGTACACTAAGTACCAATTAGCGACGCGCCATCGTGAGTTTTTTTCGAAATGAGCTTGATGGCCTCCAACACGAACAGTTAAATATAAATCTTAAGTCGTTATGAATATTATAGTTTTGTTGTTGATACTAATAAATGTTTTATTTTATTTCAGTTCAAGTGGAGATCCTATACATCGCCGGAGCTCGATATGCATTCTCTTGCACCCATCTGCAGTGATACTCCCGACTTGTGGAGAGCCAGAGTTCCATTGATTTGTTGGGAGATCATGGAGATGCATGTCTCTGACCGTGTGCTACGACAGTTTACGCTCTCTCAGCATGTGCCAGATCTTGTTGAGCAGATCGATCATCAGCGATGACCTTCTTCGCACCGTACAGACTGGCCCGTAGTCCGTGCGGCCTACATAGAGAGTGTTGGCCTTCTTGTTTTGATGATGTTTAATAAATAATTTATCACTAATGTTGTTTGTCTAGTATTTGTGTTTTCGTATTTATTCTAGGAAAACAACGAGTTGGAGGATGGATGGAATCGAGCCTCAACGATCATATCCAAAGGAGGTTGGCGGAATGTCGGTGAAGCTTATGCAATTCTAGTTCAAGATCCAAGTTCAGCTTCATCCGCATGTGTACCAAGTCGAGCTTATTGAAGATAGAATATGCAATTTTGTGAAAATATTGTTTTCTTAGTTTTTGGACTTAACAATAATCATATACATATTTTTTTAAGTCTACAAAATCATTGTGCAAAGTTTCAAAACATGGTTTAGCCTAAATGTCAAAATTCATATGTTTACATTTTCGTGTTTTGGACTATTTTGCAAAATGATGATATTTTTCATTTGTGAAGTCCTTTTCATCATTGTAGAATGTTTATTATCATGTCTACAATCATTCCCCAAAGTTTTACATTTTTTGGAATTTATTTGATATTTTTAAATAGTGTTTTAAAATCAGAAAAACTGTTTTCAGAACTTTATTTTCATGTATCATTCCTCGGTCGACCGCACTGGTCGACCGCACCTGTGTTCTTTCATCAGTGGGCAGCAGAGAGTTTGTCGGTCGACCGCCGCGGTCGACCGAGAGCTCGAGACTTCCCACGGTCGACCGCACCGGTCGACCGAAGAAGTATCTGCTTGTTTTCTCAGTTTGGGATCTGGATCGTGGTCGACAGCGAATTTTTTCGGTCGACCGCCACTCTGTCAGATCCTTTCCAACGGCTATTTTTTGTTACCGTTGGCTGGGGCTTTTTTGTCATTTGTTTGGGGTTTTCGCTGTTGTTTCCTCTTCCTATATAAACCCCCAAACCCCCTTCTATCTCAGTAACCATGAGAGTATTTTAAACAAGTTTAAGAAAGTTTTTAACAAGGGTTTATGGTTGGTTTGAGTTTGGTTTAAAGCTGTTTTGGTTTTCACAAGTGGAGGAGATCATCTTCTTGTTTGGGCTTCAATCTCCATCTCTCCATCTTGTCATCTATTGAGAAGTTTTCTAAACTCTACTCTAGCTTTTATTTATTAATTATTTGTTATTATCATTTCTATTAAAGCTAGTCTTATATTGAGTTTATATTTGATTTTACTCATTGTTGCACACACCCACTTGAGCTTATTGTATTTGCATTCATAATATATTTGGGGTTGTGAGAGTTGTAACATTGAGTGTGAGCTTTCATTGTGTTCTCATCTATAGTAGAGAACAAACATTTATTGAGCCTAATTGTGTGATTCACTTTGTAATACACTTGTACACCGAGAGGAGTGTGTGGTGAGAATCGGGGATCGTTCCAAGAGGAGTGGCGTCGGTTGACGAGCCTAGGGAGAGGTTGTAACCGAGCACTTGAGGGAGACACGGCTAGGTCCAATACTTGTGAGGGTGTAGAGTGTGATTACAAGAATATCGATTGTAAAGTTTTTGGTTAGCTAGAAAACCGAGTGTGAGGTGTAAACGTTATTCGGGTGAACGTAGAAAACCCGGTTGTGATAGTGGATTTCTCCCCGGGAGAGGGGATCGGAGACGTAGGATGGAAGGTCCGAACTCCGTGATCATTTGAGTGTGTTTGAGTTTGTCATTGGCGCATTTGCTTTTGCATTTATCTTATATCGCTAATTGTGCATTGCTCATTTATTTCATCCACTATCTAGTTCATATTGTTTACCCCTTGTGTTAGTTTATATATATCCTTGTATATATTTTTTATCATATAGGATATATCTCATTGTTCATATTGCTTATCCTAGCTCACATATTTTATTGTATTTCATATTTGTTAGGATAACTTATTAATTAATTTTAATTGGCATAAAATCAGATTAGATTAGCATAAGACCCTAATCACCCCCCCTCTAGGGTCTAACAAAAAGAAGACCGGGAAATAGAATATAAAATTCTTCCTTTCCCGCACCAACCTTTTTGCTAATCTTGTTTTGTTTGCATTTGTATCTTGCTTGCATATTTTTACAAATTATGGATATGAATGATGCATCTTGTTTAGGCTATGATTCTAGTGTTGCTCCTAAATTCAATGTTTTCTCTTATGCTCAATGGTGTTTTAGATTCAAAATATTTGTTCAATCTAAAAATATCAATTTATGGGAAGTCATTTATTGTGCTTATATTGTGCCCACGTTGGAGAAGTCCAAGTGGAGCAAACATGATAAAAAGATATTTATTATGAACAAGCTTATGTTAGAATTTTTATTAAATGCATTTGATTCATTATTGTCTAACAAGCTTGATTCTTTTGATAGCGCTTATACATTGTGGAAAATCATAGAAGCGCATCAAGGGGACTTGGAGGCGATCCGACAAGCTTTGGAGGATCCTGCTTTAAGTTCAAAAGGAGCTTCATGCACATGGCCACTAGGCGATAGCCCTAGTGAGGTTTGCGAGTTCGAATCTATTAATGATTTACCTAATGATGAACTTGCTTGTGCTAGTGATAAATTATTGCATGCCTACAAGAAATTACAAAATGATTTCATTGATTTACAAAGCAAGCATGTAATTTTGAAATTCGATCATGAGTCTTTAACTTCTAAGTTTGATACTATTTCTAATGAAAATATAATCCTTAAAGAAAACAATGAAAAATTATAATTGGATCATGATTCTTTGCTTTCAAACTTTGCTAAGTTAACTCATGAAAGAGATAATGTCATGCTAGAAGTAGTAGCTATTAGAAATGATTTTGATAACCATACATGCTCTACTTCTATTATCAATGATGTTGTGCATAATGATGATTTGAATATTGTTAAGGAACGCATATCATGCTTAGATTCAACTTTAAAAATATGCATTGATAACCATAAGAAACTTATGGACAAGTGTGCTAAATCTAGTGCTACAAAATCACCCACACACTATGCACACTTGTATAGCAAAGTTTACAAGTGCTCCATTTGTGGTCGTAAAGGCCATTTAGCTACCTTTCCATTGTACATATTGCAATCGGAAGGGTCATTTGAGTGATTATTGCTATGACTGATCCCGTGCACCACATATGCCCAAGAGGGTTCATAACCCTAGGGCTTTGAGCTTAAAAGATAGGGGTCATGTCCCTAAATCTCTTGGTACCAAGAATTTTTGGGTACCAAAACAAATTTGATTTTTAAAACCAAGTACTTTAGTGCTTTCCTTTTTTCTCTTATTGGTTTTGAAAATTATGCTTTGAAACTTTTTATGAAAACAAATTTTCTTTGATCAATTTTTTTGTTTTCATGATTATTAGTTTCAATCTTGTTGAGAGGCTTGTAGTTATTGATCAATTTTTTTGTTTTCATGATTATTAGTTTCAATCTTGTTGAGAGGCTTGTAGTTATATACCCTCCGGGTTTATTAGGTGTTTATTCCCAAATCATGTTTACCGGATGCTTAAATATTCATATGTGTTATTACTATCTCAAGAGCTAGATATGGTTGCCTCTCATGATTTTTTGAATCAATGATTATTTTGGTCTTACGTTTTTGGATTTAAACTTTGATTTATGATTTCTCTTGATATGAGACACTGTTTTTATATTGACATTCATATATGTTCTCATTATCTTTTTCGTATGTGAGGAGTGTTTAGCATATTTTCCATCTATGCTTGCTCACATATGTTTGCCATGATCTTCATTTCGTATATTCTATATGGTATTTTGATAGGGGGAGCAATCCCTATATCTTTCTTGTGTTATACTCACCCATGCTTATTGATAAGGGGAGCTTTCGCTCTCTTCATACATTTGTCCCCTTTTTGATGTTGTCAAAGGGGGAGAAATATTGTGAGTATATTCTTTCTTGTTTATATGCATGTGAATTATAAATTATATATTCATTTCCTTCATGCATATATCTCTTTTTGTAAATTGTTTGTCATCATCAAAAAGGGGGAGATTGTTGGCCTTCTTGTTTTGATGATGATTTACAAACAATTTACTACTAATGTTGTTTGTCTAGTGTTTGTGCATTCCTATGTTTTGTAGACAAACAACGTAGTTAGAGGTTGGATGGATTGCGCTTCAACGATGATATCCAAAGGAGGTTGGCGGAATGTCGGGTTGAAGCAACATACAATTCAAGTTAAAGATCAAGTTCAAGCTTCATCCGCAAGTGTACCAAGTCAAGCTTAATTGAAGATCAAG
>NC_033803.1:36308892-36321865 GCF_001876935.1 Asparagus officinalis
TCTCTGCTCGTTTTCTCAGTTTGGGATCTGGATCGTGGTCGACAGCGAATTTTTTCGGTCGACCGCCACTCTGTTAGTTCTGTTCCAACGGCTATTTCTTGTTACCGTTGGCTGGGGCTTTTTTGTCATTTGTTTGGGGTTTTTTGCTATTGTTTCCTCTTCCTATATAAACCCCCAAACCCCCTTCTATCTTAGTAACCATGAGAGTATTTTAAACAAGTTTAAGAAAGTTTTTAACAAGGGTTTATGGTTGGTTTGAGTTTGGTTTAAAGCTGTTTTGGTTTTCACAAGTGGAGGAGATCATCTTCTTATTTGGGCTTCAATCTCCATCTCTCCATCTTGTCATCTATTGAGAAGTTTTCTAAACTCTACTCTAACTTTTATTTATTAATTATTTGTTAATTATCATTTCTATTAAAGCTAGTCTTATATTGAGTTTAGATTTGATTTTACTCATTGTTGCACACACTCACTTGAGCTTATTGTATTTGCATTCATAATATATTTGGGGTTGTGAGAGTTGTAACATTGAGTGTGAGCTTTCATTGTGTTCTCATCCATAGTAGAGAATAAACATTTATTGAGCCTAATTGTGAGATTCACTTTGTAATACACGTGTACTCCAAGAGGAGTGTGTGGTGAGAGTCGGGGGTCATTCCAAGAGGAGTGGCGTCGGTTGACGATCCTAGGGAGAGGTTATAACCGAGCACTTGAGGGAGACACGGCTAGGTCCAACACTTGTGAGGGTGTAGAGTGTGATTGCAAGAGTGTCGATTGTAAAGTTTTCGGTTAGCTAGAAAACCGAGTGTGAGGTATAAACGTTATTCGGGTGAACGTAGAAAACCCGGTTGTGATAGTGGATTTCTCCCCGGGAGAGGGGAGCGGAGACGTAGGATGGAAGGTCCGAACTCCGTGATCATTTGAGTGTGTTTGAGTTTGTCATTGGCGTATTTGCTTTTGCATTTATCTTATATCGCCAATTGTGCATTGCTCATTTATTTCATCCACTATCTAGTTCATATTGTTTACCCCTTGTGTTAGTTTATATATATCATTGCATATATTTTTCATCATATAGGATATATCTCATTGCTCATATTGCTTATCCTAGCTCATATATTTTATTGTATTTCATATTTGCTAGGTTAACTTGTTAATTAATTTTGATTGGCATAAAATCGGATTAGATTAGCATAAGACCCTAATCACCCCCCCCCCCCCCGTGGGATTTCGTCCAGGATACGAGTACCACAGCTGTTAACTATACTGCGTATATGCATTGATATTGGGATAGCACACGTAGATGGATCATGCGTGACCCACAGCCATCAGCTGGACACATGCCACGCCCACCGACAGACAGTTACATCCCTAGTGGGATGAACGGAGAGATTACGTAAGTTTCTAAGCTAAATTATAACATTTTTTTATTGCGTTTGTACTTAATAAATTGTTTACCTCATAGGTCCGTGCTTTTGATAGCATTGAGGCTGATATTGATGCGCACGTTTCTGAGATTCAGGATTCAGTGGCGTTAGGACTCCTCAGCAGGATCAAGAAGACTATAGCGTAGGTGTTTCATAAGACTCACGTCGACGAGTTCGCAGGCCGTGAGGACAGGCCTCGATCATTTGGGCAGGCGTACACTCGGCGCCGACGGCCACGTGATAATGATGCAGGTACTTTGCATGCCGATGGAGCCGGCACTTCTCATGCTGATGGAGTCGGCACTTCTCAGCCTCCTACATAGCCAACGGGGAAGAGCGAGGGGGAGGGGGAAGAGAGGGAGAGGAAGGAGAGGAGCTATATTAGGTTGTATTTGAACTTATTTCGTTAAAATATATAACTTTTATGAATTTTCAAATACTATACTTTTGTGGATCAATTATTGTTCATATATGTACTCTTTTTGAGTATTGTTTGATTCGTGCGTGTTTAAATCATATATATATTGTAGTAATTGTTGTTAACAGGTAAATAGTTGTATATATGAGTTAAACAGGTACTTGTATACAAAACATGCACAGCACAGTAGCATGTGCATGTTTTGTAAAACCTACAGCTTCACGGGAGTTCAACTCCTGTGGAGTTGCAGTCTAAATTTTCCAGAGAGCGATTCTCTGGGAAATTTGGCCTGTAACTCCACAGGAGTTGAACTCCCATAGAGTTTTTAATCCTCAACATACTTCACAAGAGTTCAACTCCCGTGAAGTTTAAAAATATGCTAAACTTCACGGGAGTTGAACTCTCGTGAAGTTTCGTAAAAAAATTTCAGAAGCCTACCTGGTTTCAGCAACAGGGCTGAAACCAGGTCGGTTTTTCAAATTAATTAAGAAAGGGGTCGTTTTTTGCAAATAAAAGTCCAAATATGGCTGTTTCGAAAATTTGTCCGATTTAATAGTTTTCTCTATATACTTTCTCTTTTACGATTTGTTTTACACTTTGAAAACTGTTGATGTTCAAGGTAGAACCTGCACAGAGCTTGCACATTGCGACAAATGCATACTTTGTATAGTACAATATTGGATCTTCTCAAAAATAATATAAAATAAAACAAAACAAAAAAAAAATCTTCTCTCTAAGTTAATGTATATGTTGTTATGTGAAGCAAACCAAGAAGAAAAATCAGTACATATAAAAAACACATAAAAGCATGTTTTTAAACTGATAACCATCTCTGCTAAAGACCAGGAAAATGGCTAACTGAAAGAAAACCTAAACGTCTTCAAACAAAAGGCAACTAGGAAAACATCAGGTCCATTTGCAGCTTGAATCTATATAAGCATGACAGTTAGTAAACATCTACTCCTCTATACTTATGGAAGGATCCTAAGATTCACTATTCATGCTACAGTAAATATTACAGTGAATTACTATAGTATAAACAGAATACTATAGCATTTTAAAAAATATTGTAGCATTTATAAAATTACTGTAACGTTTAAAAAATTTATTATAGCGGAAATAAAAAAATGGGAGGTCGTGCTTTGCACGGGGTGCACACTAGTTAATAAGTAAAAGCAATTTGCAGTAGCTTACGTGCTTATTGAAGCTGCACCAGCTTAATTCTTATATAGTCACATCAAAAAACTCCATAGGTTGCATTTGAAAAGTAGGATTTCGATCTGAGATAAATATAGAAAATCATGGGATTTCAAATCTTAGTATTTGAAATCCATGGTTTCTTTAGAGCAAAATCAGGGAGATATTCCCTTCACATATATAAATAAAAATAAAACCTGTATAAAAATTTACAATGAGGTGAAATTATCTAGATAACTAAAAATTTCTATACCCTACAGGTAAGAACTTTCTCCCCTTAACAATCTCTGAAGGTGACTGCTACGAAAAATCCCAAGGATAAATTAATATCAATCACACGAAAGCACAAAAATATCAAAAACACAAACACAAAGATATATATGGTTTGGCTTATAGCCTACGTCCACAGGCAAATAAGGAGAATAACTTTATTAAATTATTAGGAATACAAAAGAGAATCTCTCAATCACTCAATCCCTAAAACACCCTAAAAGCCTAATACAATCTCTCTCCAAAAAAAGAAAAAAAAGAGAAAAATATCAAATAGGCTTCACAAGAGAATTCTCTCTTGTTGATTGGTGCTCTATAGATTGATGATTGTAATTAGCTTGAAAACTGTAGATATATAGCATTGAAGACCTCAACTCCTTGCTACCTACAGAATAAGAGTTCTAGTGGGAATAGAAGTTCACATGTTCTAAAGCCCAATAAGAGTCCAAGCCCACAATATCAATTGTTTATCCTTGTCAAAATGGGAATTTGAATTCATTTAATTATTCCACACTCCCATAAGATAAAGGACACCTATGGACAATAGCCTCTACCAAAAATATCAGATTGAGTATTTAATTCACAGTACAACAAATCTCCACCTTGAATCAAGCACGTCAATCCTCATTCCAAAAAACTTGCTTACTTCATCTTCTCTAATAGTCTCATAGGACATCTAAGTGCAGCACATATCGATCAAGTCTAAGACCGGCTTGAACTTGCCAACTAAAAGAGGCATCCTCAATAAATCAACTCAATTGTCCGTACGACAACCGTAGCTCTTAGCGAAGTCATCATCTGAAGTAGCTCCTGAATAGCTGAAGGGCACAAAATTTTCAACCAACAATGCATAAGCTACTGTATCTTTATATCTTCGTGGTGGTCGAATATCTCGTCTAGACCGATCTCTAGCAATAGTGTATTCATGTTATTCCTACAGCTGCTGAGGTGCTTCATCTACTTGAACGGGATCTGGCTGTTGAACTCTCGTAGTCTCATCCTGCTGAAGAGCTGAATCACGAATTTTTAACTCCACTTTATGTCAAGTAGTGCACGCCTTATCGTAAACTAAAATTAGTGACTGGTTTTGGTAGAACATAACAGATTCATCAAAAGTGACATCAAGGCTGATAATAATCTTAGGAGACTCCGGATTAGAACACCACAACCTAAAATCCTTAACACCCGGTGCATAACCTAGAAATATGCACTTCTTTGCTCGAGTCTCAAGTTTCCTTGAACTGACATGCACATATGCATGAAACTAAATATTCTAAGATTAGAATAATCTGCAGGCTTAACAGACCAAATCTCCTCTAGAGTTTTATAATCAATAGCAGTAGATGGCGACCGATTCACTAAGTAACAAGTCGTATTCACCACTTCTATCCAGTGTTCCTTGCATAAACCTGCATTGAATAACATAAAATGAGATTTCTCTAAAAGAATTATGTTCATACGTTCTTCCACTCCATTCTATTGCGGTGTGTGAGAGATAATGCGATGTCTAAGGATTCCCTCCTTCTTGTAAAACTCATTAAATTCTCCTCCACAAAAATCAAGCCTATTATCAGTTCTAAGGCTCTTAATCAGTCTCCCATTCTTCTTCTCAATATAAGACTTTCACTGCTTGAAAGTCACAAATACCTCATATTTATGTCTCAAAAAGTAGATTCAAACCTTCCTAGAGTAGTCATCTATGAAGGTCAACAAATATTTAAAACTACTACCCTTCGAGGCAACTTGAGAAGGTCCTAAAAATCTATATGGATATAATCTAAGGTATCTTTAGTATGATGTACTATGTACTGAAGCTGACTCTTTTCTGCTTCCTGAAAATGCAATGCTCACAGAGTCCTAATTTTCCTATACTCTGTCCACATTAAAGACACTTCTTGCTCAACTCGACCAATCGGCTCTCATCATATGCCTAAGTCTCATATGCTATAATCTGGTAGTATCAGCTCCTAATATCAACAATGCAACTGTAGCCAAATTGGTAACAGTAGAATCCTGTAAAACATACAAGCTATCAATTTTCTTTCTTTTTATAACCACAAGAAAGCCTTTTGGAACCCTACGAACTTCACCTTCACCTGAATATTTGCACCCAAGTCTATCAAGAGTGCCAAAAGAGATGAGATTCTTCCTTATATCTGGAACATGATTAACATCAATCAAAGTCATGATAACTGCATCCTGCATTTTAATCCGAATTGTGTCTTTCCCAATAGTCTTGCATGAGACATTATTCCTAATGAGAACAGTTCCACCATCAATAGCTTCATAAGTGGTGAATCAGTCCCGATTAGGACACATATGATGGGAACAATCTGAATCTAAAATCTAATCATCTATGCTCTTGCTTATATCATATGTAGCTAAAAAAAATCATATGTTCAGCAATATCAACTTTAGCGAAGTCTTCCTTTGATTTTTCTTCATACTCTTTTTATTTATTTTTATTCTTCAATCTATAACAATCGGTCTTGATGTGCTATTTCTTCTTGCATTATCTGCAAGTCAGATTCTTGTACTTCGACCTATATCTATCACCTCCAAAGCCCCTCTCTTCTGATCTTCCTCGAATAAAATATCCATCAGATTTATCGCAAACTTTTCCTTATGGTTAACTCTCTAGTTGATCTTCTCCTTATTCAACAAGTTTTCTTTGACGTCCTTGATACCGATAGAATCTCAACCATAAATCATAACATCCCTAAAGTGTTTGTAGGAAGGCGACAAAGAACATAATAATAATATGACTTGATCTTCATCATTGATCTTAACAACAATCTTACTCAAATATTTTATAACAGAATTAAAGTCACTAATATGAGATTTGATGGGCGTTCCTTCTGACATACGAAGTGTATACAAATGCTACTTCAAGAGGAGACGATTAGTGAGTGACTTTGTCAAATACAAATTCTTCAACTTAGACCACAAATCACTGGCTGCCTTCTCTATGAGAACTTCTTGTAAAACTTTATTTGTCAAACATAACTAGATCGCTGTGAGAGCTTTATCATCCAACTCATTTCAATCTTCCTCCGTCATTGTAGTTAGTTTCTTTAACTCCCCGAACAAAGCCTTCTTTAATCCACTTTGTTTCAACGAATCGATCATCCTAACTTGCCAAAGGCTAAAACTAATGTTTCCTTCAAACTTCTTGATATCCCATTTCGTAGTGGTTGTCACCATCTTCTCTTTCGATTTATAGCTAAGGGCTCTAATACCAATTTGTTATGAAAAATCCCCAGGATAAACTAATATCAATCACACGAAAAATATCAAGAATATGAACACAAAGAAATATATGATTCGGCTTGTAGCATATGTGGTTCAACTGTACATATATAGCCTTGTAAAACCCCGTGAATTTGAAAATATGTTGATAAATTATAATAAATATGTTATATAGTGATAAATAATATTTATTAATGTTTGAGTATGCTAGAAATTGATTTAAGATCAATTCAATATATATATGTGAATATAAGAGTGAAATCATGCACTATATTCACGAGTCTGAAATCTGGAAAAACGACCAGTTAAGAGTATATATATTTTAGATAATGATACAGCTAGAATCTGGAAAAACTCAAAAGGTCATAGTTGTAGATCTCTTCAATAGCGTTCCAACAAATCTTAAATTACATTATTCTAAGGTCATATGAGAAAGTTACAGTCACAATACCAAAGGTAGTTTTCCTAGTCAGACTAGGTTTCCTGGTTCGGGTCAAACGGGTTTGTTTCGGGTTTGTCTCTATAAATACCTATATTTTTCGTAAAAAATCCTCTCCTTTATCATATCTCTAAATCCTAGCAGCCACCCTCTCACCTCAAAAACCTAGATCTTTTTCTTATGAATTTGGAGAGCTTTGTGAAGCAAAATACCGACACGATGGTGATATATCATTGACGTGTGGCAAGGGAGAACGGGTTGTTTGCACTCGTGGATTGTTTGCTGTTTGTTTCAAAGGCTTACACATGATATTAAGGTAAGATCATCTTTTCCCAAACCTACACTCTTAGTTAATAAATGATTTAAGATGTTTAAATCAATGTTTTACATGTTTAAGCTCAAGCTGATGTGAAAAAGATAAGATATTTGATGTTAAATCTTAGACCAATGTTAGATCTATTTTATTTTCTTGTTGTTTATATTAGTAATATGATCATGATCACTAGGGTTGAAATTATTTTAGTTTTTATCTTGTTAATCATGCTCTAATCTTAGTAATATGATCATGATCACTAGGGTTGAAATTATTTTAGTTTTTATCTTGTTAATCATGCTCTAATCATGTTTAAACCCTAGATTTACAAACTAGTTTTTATCTTGTTAATCATGCTCTAATCATGTTTAAACCCTAGATTTACAAACTAGTTGAGTTTTCACGTAAGTTAATTATGCTTAAACCCTAAGTTTGTGAAATCTAAGTAAGATGAACATGTTTAAATAAATTTTCCTTCTATTCATGCTTATATTTTATCATGTTTTATTGTTTCATGTTGTTTAACTAAGATTTTATAAGTTTAATCGTCATAGTGATGTTTCATGCATGATTAAGGGTTTAAGCATGTTTCTTTTTGCAATTAATCATGTTATTGGTGTTTGATAATTCCCAGATATGATGATTTGAAGTTTATAATATTTTATGTATGTTTTAGTATGATTTAAATAGGTTTAAATCATAAAAACACGACACGAACACAATAGTGCAGAAACCTACACATTCTATAGTTATCGGGTTCAGTCGACCGCGCCTTAGCGATGGTCGACCGCATGCCAGGCAGAAGCCTAGGCAACCCCTAAAACCTATCGCGGTCGACCGACGCAATGGTGCGGTCAACCGCCCACCTCTTTGATGGCCTGTGCATGTTTTGTTTGACATTGTTTTGATTTCGAGAGAGTTTCTCAATCTTGTATTGTTACATTTTGATGTTTAAGAGTTGTTTAACACCTGAAATATTGAAGATTGCCAGATTTTGATACGCACACTGAGATATGTGTACGTACACTTAGTTTATGTTGTTTTGACTTACACGGTTGAGGCTTTTGACATACGTTGAGTTGATGAAAGTATAATAACATATAATAAAGTATTGGTTATCAGTTATGGATGCTTAGTGTGGTTGTTTATCCTATAATGAGACCTTGGTTGTACCACACTAGGAATATTTGGTTGTTTTTCCCGTAATGAGACCTCGGCTGTACCAATATTCGAAGATGATCGGGGTTTTTCTGGATTGGACTGATATGCCTATAATCCACTGTACGATCATCTGGAAGCATATCTAGAAATAAAGAGATAAAAATTATTGCCACAGAACGATTGAGTAAGGATGTTGAATCCACATGATATTGTGAGAACCATACAAAAGTATCGTTATTTCATGTAGCCGGATTAGGTAGATAAAACCTAATTCCGGCAGGCGCGAGTATCGCTATTTGCACGTGGAGATTGGCATATATATATATATATATATATTTATATATATATATATATATATATATATATATATTATATTATATATATATAATAATATATATATATATATATATATTACAGTTGTTGTTTACCCCCATGTTAGATTACCTAAGTGTACTTTCTTTGATAGATGACATACATGATATGACCTATGGTATTTTTTTGAGTTGGGATATATTTTTTTATTATTGCGTGAACTACTCGAGGGTAGTTCGAGATGTGACATTAGTTCTATATAGTTGAGGTTTGGAATATTTTCTTTTGAGTGTTGTTTTCATTCATAGGGTTGGAATTTATATTTAGGGATTCAAAATTTGAGACATGGTTTATTCTCAGTTCGGTATTAATATTTAGTTATCTAATATTTGAGACATATGGTATATACATAAGGGTTTCTTTGTTTGGATTATTTCGCTCGACGTACTACGTCTCATGTTATAGATTTCTAAATATTAATTCCACCTAGATACAGGGTAAATGATCTAGGTAGACTATGCTTAATAGGTAGAGCCTCCACTTCATCTAGTAGTCCTTCCCCTGGGGACGGATGGAGGTGATCTTGCTATAGTACTCTAACGCTCTTGTTGTTGTTTTTTTGTTTAAATTATCTTTTTCAAGTAGCTCATAGTTTTGGAGAGTCGCAGGATGACGGAGTTCTAGCATAGTCGTCGTCGCACAGTCTTAGTAGCTGAAGTTCCACTATATAGTTACGTTCATTGTTCAGACTTTAGAGCTGTATTCATTTTATAAAGGCAGAGTATCTTAGTATGAGATTTAGTTGGTTCATGTTGAGACATTTTATTATTTTAGTTATCAAATGTACTTCAGTTGAGACATGATTCTTTTATTTATGAGATTTCTCCTTCTATATCATGTCTAGTATTTTTACTTCCTCATTTTGCCTGTTTTGTACCATCACTTCTTATTGATTCCACTAGATGATATTACTGTGATTGGTGAAATATGTTAATGTACTATGTGGGTGCATGGCGGGTTTGACAATCCGGGTTTCAGCTTGAACTGCAGCTTTGTGTGAACCCTAGGGCATCACAAGCCTTAAAGATCCTAACTCCTTGCTACCTATGAAATAAGAGTTCTAGTAGGAATAGAAGTCAACATGTTCTAAATCCCAATAAGAGTCCAAGCCCACAATATCAATTGTTTATGATTGTCAAAATAGGAATTTGAATTAACATAATTATTCCACATTCCCACAACATAAAGGACTCCAATGGACTGCAGCCTCTGCCAAATAGGTCAGATTGAGTATTTGAGTCACAACACAATAGTGACAAGAGAGCATTTGCTATCATTTACCACATGCACAGATTAATAGGTAGTCTAAAGCCAGCTCCGTACTTACGAGTTCACAAACGTAGAGTTCTAGAGATTCAAAACAACAAACCTTAAGAGCAGTGAAAACAAAACATCCACATGTAGCTTGGAGCCATCATGAAAGGTAGAACGAGAGCTTGGTCTTTCCGCTTCTACTTACTTCATCGCAAGGACCCTCATAGCACAAAGGAAGAAAATGAGCAGAGGGCTTCTTTTTTTAATCTTCTCTCTGCCTTGCTGCTTGAAATGCTGATCATGAGTAATGGGAATGAGATCCTCTCTTCCTTCTTCAAAGTTGATTCAGTTAAATAAAATTCTAGAGTACCAAATTTTCAAATCACTTGTTTGGTACTGAAGGGATTTGAAATCTATTGAATACACTTTGTTATACATGAATTTAGATTTAAAATAGGCGGTTTAAAAATTTATACCCTCCTTCCTTACCTCCCTCTTCTTCGTGAAAAAAGAAAGCATAAAATCATATCGTGCAATCATCTTAGCCACACTACCAAATTAACATAATTACTCACAATCTTTTAGCACACAATCGAGCATACAAAAGAGCATAGCATACGATCCACTAAAGCTGAAGGTTACATTATACGCCTACATAAGCCTTCATTTACGACATATCATAGTAACATATAAACCATAGACAACATATAACCTGGCTTTGCTACTCCAATAAGCCCAAGTACTCACCAACATAAACTTTCTATAGAAAGAAACGTATCTCAAAATTCTCTCTATCGTTCACAATGTTCCCCTCCTTTGTCTCCTCTCGCTCCCGACTTCATGTCTCACAAAACTTGGTAGGGTCCTACATTACACGATTTTAACATCAATTAGACCATGCCGCAAAATACACATAGAAAGCATTACTGTCCTTGCAATAAAACTGTAATTCCATTCAGAGTATACTTGTACAGCGCAATTATATTTACAATAACACAATGCCATACACAAAATAACATACAATAAAACATGATAAATGACATATATTTACGCATTGAATACTAATATTAAACTGGGCGGATAGTAGTATTACAATATATGAACATTAACTTGTATCCACCTCCAAACAAGCAGCAAACAGGAGCATCATAACAGGGCATGTGAGTGATGTATCCAACACACAGGCACTTGAAAGTTGTTATTCCTTCTTCTTGCTTAGTGTAAATGTGTAAGGACTAGTGTAAATGGAAAATGATTTGGGTAATCAATGTACATGAATTTTGATACATGTATATCAGACTCATGTCCTACATATGCAATTGTTCATTCATTTTCAGAAGGCAAGTCTAAAGACTCGAGACATAAAGGGTTGCATTTGCAAAAAAACAAAGGGTTTTATCTACAGATGCACCCCTGACAAATGCAAGTGTTTGATAAGCAATATACTTAATGAAATTAAAAATACAAACATTGTACCAAATTGGACACGAAACGGCAGAGAAGAAGATCTTGAAAATGCAGGAATTGGAATGATTTGATCAACATAAAATGACTACAGTGGAAATAAAGATTGATTTTAATTAGAACTCATTTATACAAGTAAAAAAGAGCTATGTCCTCATCTATCTATAACCTACAGAGCTTATATATGTGATGGATTTGCATGTCTCCCTGTCCTGTTCTCATAATCTCCCTTCCAACAGATGTTAAAAGGCAGACGTCACCAAGTAGTGCAAAATACACTATAAACGTAAAGCTCAACTGTGACCAAAACTAAAAGACCAACAAAGATGGACAATTTACTACTAACTAAATTAAAAAAGAATTTGCTGGAAGAGTTACTCACACAAGAGAAGAGGCTGGCTAATGAAGGAAATGAGACATTAAAAAACAAAGGTCAACAAAGATAGAAAATTAATTCAAGGCAACGTAATAACAGAATAATAACAATCTCTTCCTCCTCTCCCCTCTAAAAATTCTTCCCCTATACGTTTATCACTAGTAGAAAACAGAGCATTGGTGACAGGGTAATCCATCACCAATGTTGTGAAATCCGTCCCCACTATACATTGGCCATGCACAACAGCCCATTGCCAATAAGTCCATTACACTAGCAACGTGGTCATCTGTAACCAAAGAGCATAGGCGAAAAGACAATTATTAGCGACGGGAAACATTACCAAAGGATGAGTCCCGTGCCAATAGTCATAGGCAACAAAACAAGTTCGTCGCCGATAGTCAAGGGCAACGAAGGAAATGTTGTCTGACATTAGCGACGGACTCAACCGTTGCCAATGTTGAATATTGGAAACAGAACCATCCATCGCCAATGATTATGTACATTGGCGAGGGACGCTGCATCGCCAATGTGCATTGGCGACAACGTTGTGCATCACCAATGTACATTTATCTAAAAACATTTAATGCATTTTGCTAGCCCGCCAATCGTATATACATGTACATGATCATAGACAATAATATCCAATCCGTACACAACATATTCAACAATATTCACATACACTCATACACATATCCAACAATATTCACATTCATCCATACACATATCCAACAATATTCACATTCATCCACTAATCCAAATCAATCCAAGTCAATTCAAACACAATACATGTCCATCCTCAAACATTCTCAAACAATATTCATATATATCCATCCATAAATTAATAAAATCAGAAATTAAAAATTATATATATCATACACATATCCAACAATATTCACATTCATCCACTAATCCAAATCAATCCAAGTCAATTCAAACACAATACATGTCCATCCTCAAACATTCTCAAACAATATTCATATATATCCATCCATAAATTAATAAAATCAGAAATTAAAAATTATATATATATATA
>NC_033803.1:36325021-36394108 GCF_001876935.1 Asparagus officinalis
CCTCTAGCCTGAAAAGAATGTAAGTCAACATGAGAATATATTACAAAACATTCATAATAAGTACATATGTTCCTCTAGCCTGAAAAGAATGTAAGTCAACATGAGAATATATTACAAAACATTCATAATAAGTACATATGTTATGTGACTGATATACCTCTCCACCATTTGCATATACATGCTCATCAAATGCTAACTTCATGATAGCCATGTATATAGGTTATGGAAGCCTCTAGCCTGAAAAGAATGTAAGTCAACATGAGAATATATTACAAAACATTCATAATAAGTACATATGTTATGTGACTGATATACCTCTCCACCATTTGCATATACATGCTCATCAAATGCTAACTTCATGATAGCCATGTATATAGGTTATGGAAGCAACTCCTGTAAGCGCTGAGAATTGATGATTTGCTGCACGACATCCCTGGTCATTTATGCACCGCCTAACTTGTACCTAATAGTGGGAAGAATACTAAAAGCCAAGGGGGCTTCTACATTGTCCAACAAGTATTATCCGATCTTACCCACGACGTATGATGTGTCACATGATCTCGTTGAGATCACAGATGTGTTGGTGAATGTCCTAACTCTAGCACTTGATAACAACATCCTCCCTTTCTTGTTGGGTTTTAAACTGTAAGCTCTGCCAACGCTTCCCTCCACTAGTCTATGGTCACATGATTAGGCCCTACATGAGTGTCGTCTATACCTTGAGACTAGATGACCTAGGTCAAGACAACATTTTGCGAAGCTTCCAGTGACGTCTAGATATCCTATATCAAAAAAATGGAAAACTCTAATGAGATAGCATTAAGTATATATAAATCTAAAATTAATTTTACACTTACATGTATCTCATTAATTTTCTCTACCTTACTATCCTTATTGTAGCCCTCGGGTGGTGTTTTAAGCTCTTCTAGTAAGAAGGGTCGGCGGTATACTCAAAGCGTCCTGGATATAATAAATTCCAAATTAATTCGAGCAATGTATGAAATTATCGCATGATATCAGTTTTAATAATATGATCTTATCAGGTCCTCACTCACATACGTACGCTTGATCCGTGTATAAGGAGTAGATCCTAAAAAGTGATCGTATAGTTTCGAGCTGTGATTCTTCAATGCCGTCACACATTTTTCCTACAAAATAAAAAAACTTTATTAGTATGTGCAATGATAATATCATAAATTCAAAATAATCAACCCTCTTCTTAGCCTCCCACTCGATAATGAGAGTCATCCAGTTATAAGAAGGAACCATTTTATCAAGCTCATAAATCCTCCTCTAATAATCAGATATTTTTGTAAAATATTTTCTCTTGAGATCACTCCTCCATCCCTAAATAATCTTGCTTATTCTAGGCATTACATATTCCCAAGAGTCCGGATTGTCCTCAAGACAAAAAGCGTCCGGCAAATTACATGCGAAAAATATACACTATGAGAATAATCATTGTGAATTATAAACAAAAGAAGAAATATGATAAATAATTACCATGAGCTTCTCCCAGATCTTCTCTATGCCTTTAAATTCTTGATTCGTAAAATTATGAGAAATGTTAATGGAGCTTAGGTCTCAGATTAAATAGTTGATCAAAATTGTAGGCGTTAAAAATTGCCTATAGGTTCCCGCATGCAGCTCGAGACGGAGAAAAGATGATGAACATTATTATCTAAGTCAAAGAGGATTATCTGATGTTGTACGAAAGTTAACAAGCGTATGAAGCAAGTTGATGAAGCATACAAGTCAATGGGATAGAAAAATAATGAAGAAACGACTCAATTAGGAGTTGTATTTCACCCACAAAGGACGAAGTACCACTTGTGTCTCACTCACTCCATGTGCATTTCACCTATGGGAAATTGTAGATCTCTTTGCTAGCTTTTCAATGCATTATGGATCACCTCATTTCGAGATTGTTGTTCGCGTCAAAAAATCGGTTTCATTGCTTTCGAATCCATTGCAACTTTAGGTGTTACAACGATTCAAAATAAAAGAAAGATTAAGTCTTTTTATAAGACTTTCCTTACAATGAAAAGAAACAGAAAGATTTCCTGAGAACACATGTGGAGATTGTTTATCGGTCTTCTGCTTGCGCGGGATCTTTTGATACGAGTCGCCGTGCAAGCACCTTTGATCGCTGAATTATCAAAGGTGGGTTGAGAAGAAAATAACAAGAACATAAGAACAATTCAGTGGTGGTGAAGGAAAATACCTTCTCTAGATTATGAGAATAAAATAGTTTACAGTTTCTCACAATCTCACTTGAATTGAAGAATAATCTCTCTCAATTCTCAAATATAATCTAATCTCTCTTGATTGCTTTCTCCTCCTTTTAAAATCCTAAAACAATCCCTTATATAGATGTAACAACGTGGATGGAAAAGTGGTAAATAACCAAGCCCAAACCCCACAGGATTTTGTGCAAACAGAAACCCAAACGAACCAGGAAACCGTCGATGAGTCGACTCATAAACATGCATGAGTCGACTCATGCCAAGTGAGTCGATTCATGATAAGGTGAGTCGACCTCATCGAAAACTTTTGACAAAACGGTTAGGTTTCATGAGTCGACTCATGATAGGCATGAGTCGACTCAACCTGATGAGTCGACTCAACCTGATGAGTCGACTCAACCTGATGAGTCGACTCATGTACATGTATAAGTCGACTCACAAGCTGAAAACTGGATGCATTGATTCTTCTATTCGTCGTTTCGTTCCACGCTTTAACCTGCATTCCACTGTATTTTTTACACCTTTATTCTTAAGTTACCATGAGAATCATCTATCCTCAAGCTCCCATGAGGATCGCTAAGTTTCAAAGAGAAGATACACCCGTATCATGGCTCCCTTCTTTAGGAACTTGAAGTCCCATTCAAGTTAGAACTTCAGCCTTGCTAGGAACGACTCCGACGTCCAATGAGAAATGACTCCTTCGTTTCCCGCCTCGTCATGGTCGTCTTCTACTCCAAAATACAATCTTTCTTCAGCGGCTCCTCTCTATCAAACCACAAGTCTTCAACATGCGGCAAGATCACCTTGTCATCACCTTCATCATCCAGCAATAGAGGCTCGAACAACTTCAAATACTCGGTATTGATCACCGAATATATGCCTAAGTAAGGTGGCAAATCCAGCCTGAAGGCGTTGTCACCAATCTGATCGAGAATCCGAAACGGACCATAACGTATAGCTTTCAACTTCTTCCCTTCTCCCTTTAGACTCACCTTACTCAATTTCAGCCATACCATATCGCCTATGCCAAAGTTACAAGGAACTCGATGCTGCTCATGCTTCGCCTTATACTTGGCTTGTGATTTCTTCAATTGAGCTTCAACCTTAGCATGAATATGTGCAATCTTCTCCAAAAATCGCTGAGCATGTTGTCTCTCACTCCCTTCCTTGCCGTCGGTCGTAGCTTCACTGGAAAACACGAGATCAAACAGACTCGGAGGTAAAAACCCATAACAAGTCTCAAATGGTGACTTTCCCGAAGATCCATGAATAGCCCGATTAAATACAAATTGAAGATATGATAAGATCTCATCTTAAGTCTTGGGATGCTTAGAATTATATCCTCTTAATATATGTACCATAGTTCGATTAACTACCTCTGTTTGTCCAAAGGTTTGTAGATGAAAGGTCGTGCTCTTCTTCAACCTAGTGTCCATCAAGCTCCACAAAGAATCCCAAAAGTGTCCGAGAAACCAGCTATCTAGATCTAAAATAATCGAATTCGGCAACCCAAAGTACTTCCATACATGCTCAAAGAACAATTGCGCCGCACCCGCTCCCGTCACGATCTTCTTACAAGGAATCAAGATGACCATCTTGCTAAATCGGTCCACTACAACGAACAAATAATCGTTCACATGCTTAGTCGTCGTCAATCCTCCTAAGAAATCCATAGAAATACTCTCTCATAGTCTCGATGGTACCGGCAATGGTAGATACAATCCCCTTTTCCTATTAGAATGCTTCAATATACAACATAGCTTACACCCTCCAACATACTTAGTGACACCCTCTAACATCTTTGGCCAAAAGACATGGCGCTGTAGATTATGAAGTGTCTTCTAAATTCTAAAATGATCTTGCAGACGTGATGCATGGGCTTCTCGAATCCACTACAATTGGTCGCCATCCTCTGAAATGCATAGAGACATCCCTCGATACAACAAAACCATCTGCACCAATCTCATACTCCCCCTTTCGACCAGCCTTCGCCTACTTAAACACACTGCTAAAATCTCAGCTGGATGTGTACATCTGTACATACTCCAAAGGAACACAGGGCTGAATGCATGTCGCCACCAAGAGAACTCTCATCGGTGGGCGAGATAATATATCGGCTAACTTGTTCGTCGTCCCCTTCTTCTACCTAATGATGACATTGAACGCCATCAAATAGGACATCCATTTCATGTGTCGTGTCTGCTGTAGCTTCGTCTTGGCATGTAATAATTCTAATAGCTTGTGATCTGAGTATACAACCACCTCCTTTCCCAACAAATACACCCGCCAATACTTGATTGCTTGATAAAGTGTATAAAACTCCTTGTCATAGGTGGGGTAGTTCTGAATAGCACCCGTAAACATTTTTGAATAGTACTCCACTGGCTTCCCATCCTGAAACTTGCTCGCCAAACTCGTCTCCTGTGGAAGAGATGCCGAACGAAAGATGAATTGCACGCCATCTTTTATGAACGTATACTTCTGAGCTCGCCTATCGTAGACCACAAACCTATCCCATAAATAAGGATTGGCCAGTATTACTTGGAAAACATTCAATGGAACGACGTCATATATGACCTCGTCAATATACGACTCGTGGAGTACAAATCTAAAAGTGCATTGGTTGACCACACTAAATCCCGCCTCATTCTGAATCTACCCTAAAGGATAGGATTTTAGTTGTTTAACCGTCTTCAATCCCAGCTTCTGAACCAAAGCCTCAGATATCAAATTCTTCTGGCTCCCTAGATCAACTATGGCATCAACCAAGCTAGTCTTGACCTGCAATTTCAAAACAAAGAGCTGCTCCATTGGGTCTTCGTCCTCAGTTGTGGTCTGCTTCCCTGCCATAAGGTTGAGAATACTATTGTATTCTGTCATCCCGAGAATTTCCTTCGGACCTTGAGTTACTACATATGCCTTCTTCTCCTCCTTTTTCTTTAATCCTTTTTTGCTTCAGATGAGGATAATTCTCCTAGCAACGATCAGCTACGTGACCTGTCTGTTTGCAGTGATTGCATGTCAATCCTACCTTCCCCGAATCACCCTTCTTCTTATCTTCCTTAGGCTGAGAGCCAGTAGACTTGCCTTCCGTCTGTTTGATGTCTCTCTTCGTTTCATTGCCCTTCTTTTACCTGCCCTCAATGGCAATGGCCTTCACACTCGCTTCTGCTATGGACTCGACTGTGAACAACTTCATCTTCTTTTGGATATATTCATTCATACCCGCCATATACTTCATAAAGATAGAATATTCCTCCGTCGTGATGTTAGGAACCATCGCCTGTTGCTAGAACTCCGTCGTATATTCTTGAACGGTTTGGTTGAACCTTTGGCGCAATCTATACCACTTATACCAATGCTCCTCAAGGAACCCTACTGGGTAGAACTGTTTTCTCAGTATCTCCTTGAATTTATTCCATGACACCGCCTTCCATTCCTACTTTCAATAAGATTTCCATAATAAGATTTCCATCATGTCAATGCATGCCCCGAAAGCTTCAAAGTCGCAAACACAAGCTTCTCCTTGGATGAATATCAGTAGAGGGTAAAATACGTCTCCATCCGCTCGATCCAATCATCAAGCCTCTCGACGTTGACACTCCCATCATAAATAAGAATCTCTACCTTGAAGTCTATCTTCAAATTCTGGTAAGAACCCTTACCCCCTTGATGCAGAACAGTTCTGACAATCTCGGTCTCCCTATCAGAATCAGATTCCTCACATTCTCGATCAGACTCCATAAGTTTCTTCTTGCTTTTCGAAGAAGATTCCTCCTTTTTATCCTTTTCTTGGAAGATATTGACGAGCTGTGTGAGAGTCGAACTTATTGTCTCCATCTGTTTCTCTAATGCATCTAGTCTCGCTGAAGTATCTCCTTCAGTCATCTTCTTCTTCCTTAATTTCTGGACTCCTTCCAATGAAATAAGAATCTCGCCTAGCTTCTTGTATTACGATCGAGTCAGGACCTTACACAGGATGTTCCCTTCACAGGATCTGATCGCTCTGATACCAACTTGATACAAGTCACCGTGTGAGCATCTTTGATTGCAGAATTATCATAGGTGGGTTGAGAAGAAAATAACAAGAACACAAGAACAATTTAATGGTGGCGAAGGAAAATATCTTCTTTAGATTATGAGAATAAAATAGTTTACAAACTCTCACAATCTCACTAGAATTGAAGAACAATCTCTCTCAATTCTCAAATACAATCTAATCTCTCTTGATTGCTTTCTCCTCCTTTTAAAACCCTAAAACAATCCCTTATATAGGTGTAATAACATGGATGGCAAAGTGGTAAATAACCAAGCCTAAACCCCACAGGAATTCGTGCAAAAAGAAACCCAAACGAACCAGGAAACCATCGATGAGTCGACTCATAAACATGCATGAGTCGACTCATGCCAAGTGAGTCGACTCATGATAAGGTGAGTCGACTCATTCCACGTTTCAACCTGTGTTCCACTGTGTTGTTTTACACCTCTATTCTCAAGTTACCATGAGAATCATCTATCCTCAAGCTCCTATGAGGATCATTAAGTTCCAAAGAGAAGATACACCCGTATCATCTCTGCCGATGCCGGGGTTTATCCGTGGACCACCAAATGATCAGATCCAATGAACAGTTTCGTTGCCTCGCAAAGGAGACAAGAAACTAAAGTGAATATCTTAACAAGGTGAGATACCCACTCTTCTCGAGAATCACAGCAATGTGCGATTTCGAGGGAAGTGGATGAACCGGATGCAGATCTCTCAAACTATTCCTCTTTATGCTGAATAAGTCACCGAGATCTCCTTCTCCTCTCTAAAAATTCGTGCTCCTTCAATCTCCCAACCGACAGAGCTTTGCCAAGGCTTGAAAATTCCAGATCTGTGCAAATGAAGGCCCTAGAGCTGTATTTATAGGCTTCAGAAGCATTGTTTTTATATAAGAGCAAATGATTAGATCTTATCCTCAGGTGTAACCACTTAACCATGTTTATAGATAACTTCAACTTAGTTAGGGAGGATCAGGATCAGAATCGGAGTAGTTCTGGACAGTCCGAAGTAGTTCAGGACAATCTGTGGTGATTCTGAATAGTCTGGGGAAGTTCTGGACAGTCCGGAGTAGTTCTGGATAGTCCGTAGTAGTGCTGGATGGACCATAGTAGTTCTGGATGGACCATAGTAGTTCTGGATAATTCATGGCGATTCTAGACAATCCGAGGTAGTTCTGGACTGTCTAGAGCAGCTTTTGACAGTCTGGAGCAGTTCTGGACAGTCCACGGTGATTCTGGATAGTTCGCGGCGATTCTGAATAGTCCAGGGTAGTTCTGGATAGTCTGGGGTAGTTATGGATAGTCCACAGTAGTTCTGAATAGTCTGTAGTAGTTCTAGATAGTCCGGAGCAGTTCTGGATAGTCCACGGTGATTCTGGATAGTCCGGAG
Source organism: Asparagus officinalis (assembly GCF_001876935.1). Lineage (NCBI taxonomy): Eukaryota > Viridiplantae > Streptophyta > Magnoliopsida > Asparagales > Asparagaceae > Asparagus > Asparagus officinalis. The sequence continues at coordinate 36,332,699 of NC_033803.1, forward strand.
CGGTTTTGGACAGTCCGGAACGGTTCTGGAGAGTTCGCGATGGTTCTGGATAGTCTGTGGTGATTCTGGATAGTCCGAAGTAGTTTTGGATAGTCCACAGCAGTTCTGGATAGTCCGAAGTAGTTCGGGATAGTCCACGGTGATTCTGGATAGTTTAGGCCTGGACCGTCTCGGCCATCATTTTCCTATTTTTGACTGTTTTCGTCATAATTCCTTGGTCTGATCTCAGAATGACATGATTCAAAATACATCAGAAAGCTGAAGAAAAGGTCTACAACCTTCCATGGATGAATCGTACATGGAGCATACGAGACACAGAGTGGTGCTTCGTCTTTCGTGAGTGATATGTAATTCCTAATTAGACCGTTTATTCGCTATTCTGCCGCCTCGTTATCTCGTACACTTCATCAACTCGCTTCATTTGCTTGTCGACGTCAGATAATCTTCTTTGACTCAGATAATGAAGTTCATCATCTTCTCTTCATCTCGAGCTGCGCACGGGAACCTATAGGTAATTTTGTACGCCTACTATCGTAAGAGAAAGTTAGAGCCAAAACAACCGAGACAGTCCAGGCTGTTTCACACCTGTAGGACACTGATGACGTCTCACACATTTCGGCCATGATGCGGTTCAAATCTGAAGAATCTCAAAAGACAAAAGTTATAGATCTCTTCTTCATCTTTCCAATGCATCTTGAATCGCTTCATTCTGCGATTAGACAAAACAATTAGATGCAAAATAATATAGAAACGCTAATGGCATCTTGGCCCATAGTCAAGACACCATTGGTGTCTTGGCCAATGGTGTCTCGGCCTAAGGGCGAGACACCAGCGATGTCGCATGCCCAGAAATGCTATTTTTCGCCCGTTAACTGTCTAAAAACTTGTTTTTCGATAAGATTTTGAGATTTCTTGATTCCACAGCCTCTCCAACTAATTTGAGGTTATCTTTTAACATGGTTAAGTGGTTACAACTGAGGATGAGACCAAATCATTTATTCTTATCCAAAAATAGAGCTTCTGAAGCCTATTAAATATAGCCCTAGGGCCTTCATTCATAGATCAAGAAATTCGGAGCAACGGTGAAGCCCTGTCGAATTGAAGAGTGAGGAGCACAAATTTTATCAAGGAGGAAGCAAGTTCTTAGTGAGTTCCTTGATAAAAAGGAGGAGCGTTCGATAGATCTGCAATCACTTCGACCTAGTTCATCCGCTTCCCTTGAGATTGAATCATTGTTGTGATCTCGAGAATAGTGTTTATCTCACTGTTGCTGAGATATTCACTTTAATTCTTACCTCCTTCATTAGGCAATGAAATCAATCGGATCTGATCATTTGGTGGTCCACGGATAAACCCTGGCACCAACAAAGATCTCAAGCAAGCAAAAGACTGATAAACAATCTCTCTGCATATGTTTTCTAGAAAGTTGTAATTTTTTAATTTCCTTTGTATAGAGAGATCATATAAAAAGACTCATCTTTTAAATTTGTTATATATGCCTAAAGCTGTAATGAATTCCTCAAAGAAATCAACTTTCAACGCGAACACAAATTATTAAATCTGATGGCCTAATCCCTAACAAGATCATTGTCCCTCCACTCCAAAATGGTCCGGTACCCTTTGGGAGATACTTTGGTCTTTTGCTCCCTCCCATGCCTATCGGGATTCTTGTAGTCATAGTTCCCTACAAAGACAAAGAGAAATAAATTTCTTATAAACTTAAATAATCAAATAAGTAGGAAATCTCAAAAATTTACACAAATTTATTATCCTTTTTCCTTATTTGATTAGCTATTGCCTTTTCGAGCATTTGCTTTATGGCACGCTTCTTCCTTTTAATCTCATCTCTCCTCCTTTTGTAGTTCCTATCGCATTTTTATTATAATGCAATCGCTTTTTCTGGTAAGGGATGCAGGATACTGCTAGAGTCCATTAGTGGGAACATGCAATCTCCGACGGAGAAGATCCGAACATAGTCTCATGCTAGACCGCATCATCACCGAATCCATCACAAGCATGGTCTGCAAATATATATAAGGAATATAAAATATCACTGTGAAACAAATGTATATTAGGAGTATAATTTCAAAAGGATAAAAATGTAAACAATAATACTTAGATCTAGCGATGGGTCCCGATGATGTGGTGGACCCATAAGACATGTCTGGCCGTATGTCCGCGCAATATCTAACAACATAATAAATACGATATGAGCATACAAATTTATCAATAGACGTCATACAATTCAATAAATTTATACTTTCAATGGGTTAGGATCCATGTGGAGATAATGGACTTCGAGAAGGTCATGAGGATGTTTCTACATAAATAAACAAAATAGTAAATATGATGCATATTTATATCACAAATGCAATTTACTTAAATAAATTTTGATTACCTATACCGGATGATGGACCTTCTCGATCTCGGGAAGGAAATATATTCTAATTTTTCTTTGGCTCATCTGGAACATAATTTGTTAATCCAATAAAAATTAAATATTTAATAAGTGCATGCAAGAAAAATAAGTGACTATTTGATAATTGCATCGATAAATTCATGAATATGTACATTAAAACTTAAAGTGGTTACATTAAAATTCTAAACTACTAGATAACTTACATTCAATCTCCTACATTACGGATGTCAAACCGAATTTGAGAAGTATACATATTAATATTGACATTTTGCGGGTATGAGTAATTAGGAAAAACTTCTCCTTTTTTGGCTTATTTGGGTCATCAAAGTTGTCCAGATTTTCATCAAGAGAAAGCTGAACAAGAGTCCTCGACATCTTATACAATACGACCCAAAATATTCATCTGCCTAGGATCTTTGATTTAAAAGCACTAAGTAGCCTTATTTGCAAACATATACTTCACATCAGGATATATCTTTTTATCTAGATTCACAACATTAAAATCATATGCATCCCAAGTTTCATCTGCATGACACTATAAAACCTTATGCATCACATAATTACGTTGTATCGTACACATAATTATCTTCATAATATTTTCTAGCTCCTACATCATCAAGTATCGGATTTTGATCAGTTGAGTTTGAAAAACATTCTTGAGAGAATGCAGCCATAACCCCACTGTTTTAGGTAACTCTCTCGTACTCAATCCCTACCCATTGAAATAAACACTTATTTACATAGTATCAACTGCATTATTTAACTAGATAGTGTGGTCCGTGTGAGTGAATTCTTATCTCTTTTGATATAGGCAAACTGACAAATATTTGTCTTTTTAGCTAATGTTGGACATAAACACAAACGATCATTAAAAATTTAATCTTATTTATTCCCAAATTTAATTAAAAATAAAATACACTTAACTTACTTTAGCTATATGATGTAGGACGCTTGACGGACAACTTCATGGAGGATTCGGAGAATCACGAGCTACACGTATTATTGACTTCCCCAAAGAAGTAATCATATTTTTTAATCCGGAAGGTGAATTCTGACATATTATATATGTAAATCCACTATCTCAACGAGACGGAGCCAACCAGATTATCAGATTTTTAAAATCTCATCAGTAATACTCAGTTTTGGCTAAAATCCAAAAATAATCAGCTTTTAGTTTATTTTTAATAATAAAGTTAGAGTCTATTTTGATTAGGAAATAAATTCAATATTAGAGTCAAATTAGATTAGGAAACAAATTCAATTTTGGTTCATGATTTGTTTTCTCTATTATAGGGGTCTTTTTTAATAGAATTTAATACTTTCTATTTTTTTGTAATTCTAGTCATACTAGGAGTCTTATTTGTTTTTTTATTTAAGAAGAGACATGTAACCCCAAAGAAAAAACAACTTGTTTTATCAATAAAATTTTTGTTTCAATATTTTCTTCGTGGATTTGGAGATTGTTCTTTATGGATTCAGAGAACACCCCCTTGGTGGATTCCGAGGTTATCACTTTCGCGCTGTGTTAATTAGTATCAGAGCTTTGTTCCTCTAGTCCGATGGCAGGTGATGAAGCCTCTTTTTCTCAAACTAAGTTTGACATGCTAAAGACCGATGTTAATCATATGAAGACTAACATAGAACGACTTGCATCAACAGTGGAGCGTCTGAATATGGGAGGAGTTCGAAATCACATTGATGGTCATCAATGACGTGATCCGACTCCACATGATGAATTCAATAGTGATGACTATGAAGCCTCACGCTACGGTTAGGATTACAGAGACCACCAAAGACAGGATAATTATGATACTAGAAGATTAAAAATATCATCCTTCAACGGAAAGCTTCATACTGATGATTTCCTTGATTAGATTGATAAAGCGGATAAGTATTTTGAGTATGAGATAATCTCAGAAGATTGGAAAGTTAAATTAGTGGCCTACAGGCTTAAAGAAAAAGCATCTACATGGTGGGATAAAGTACTAATAAATCGATACCATCCAGGGAAGGATCCGGTTCGAACGAGGGCAAATATGAAGAAATTATTAAGAGACTGTTTCTTACCTTCTAACTACAAGCAATGTCAGGTGTCTTTAAAAGATTCTTTTACCTAAGCTGCTACAGTTCGTCTAGCGAAGAAGGTGGAATGAGAACTTAAGAAAAACGACATACTACCTTTATTATGGATGTTTTTAGAGAGTTATCAAACTAGTTGTGATTATAGAAAAATTAAGAAACCTCAATTCATCTCTGAGAAAGAGTCTGGATTTATGAAGAGCATTGAGGAAGTACCAATAAAGACTTCATCAATTATATCAATCATAGAACCGAAGGCATTTAAGACTGATATTGCTAAGGAGAAGGCTTCTCTAGTGGTAAACAACAAAATGCTCACCCCTGGAAAGGAAGATTTTACCAGCATCAAGATTCACCCTAATGTTTCTGATATTGATAATGATATGTTAATGAAGATGAATATTCTACATGATATCGTGAATGATGTTACACATATTGATATTGTCTCGATGGAGGAGAAGGATAAAATAGAGAGCAAGACAATTGATGGTATGTGTGCATTGCTTAGTGGAGAGCTTGAGATAAAGGAGATGAAAGAATTGTGTATAGAGTATGAGGAAGAAAATTATTTTTTGGAAGCAATAGTCATCAATAATTTCAATAATGGTGAGATGATACCGTCGATACTAAAATATAGGAAGCAACAAGGAAAATATTCGGAGGAGTTTTTCATGTCAACTACAGAGTCATATGTTTCCAGTTACATACACATATCATTATAAAAAGATTCATACACAAGTTTGATACAAAAGAAGTCCTAGCAAAGGAGGCAAAAGAACAAATAGAGAAAATTAATACTAAATACAAGGCGGATGCTGATCGTTGCAAGAGAAGAAAATTATTTATCAATGAAGTTACTATTCTAACAAATACAAGCTCGGGGTCAAGCTTTTTTCAACAAGGGGAGACTGATGTAGGATGCTTGACGGGTAATTTCATGGAGGATTCGGAGAATCACGAGCTACACGTATTATTGACTTTCACAAAGAAACAGTCATATTTTCTAATCCGGAAGGCGAATTCTGACATATTATATATGTAAATCGCCTATCTCGATGAGACGGAGCCAACTAGATTGTCAAATTTTTAAAATATTATTAGTAATACCCAGTTGTTAGACCCTAGAGGGGGGTGATTAGGGTCTTATGCTAATCTAATCCGATTATATGCCAATTAAAACTATTAACAGAATATCCTAGCAAGAATGAAATGCAATAAGGCATATTAGCTAGGATAAGGCAATATGAACAATGAAATATATCCTAGCAAAGAGATATACTTTGAGATATATATATGCTTCTACGCTCACCCGAATAACGTTTACACCTCACAATGTCGGTTTTTAATGTTCACCGATCAACGTTCACAATCACTCACAGTGTCGGTTTTCAACGCTCACCGATCAACGTTCACTCCTCACACTAAAGCATAATTACAACAATTGTTTGTTCTCTAATATGGATGGGAACACAATAAAAGCTCACACTTAATTGTTACAACTCCCCACAACCTAATTATACAATGTATGTAAATACAATAAGCTCAATGATTGTGTGTGTAAGCAATGAGAAAATAAAATCAAATCTAAACTCAATATAAAAATTAGCTTTAAAGAATGATAATCAAATAACTAAGCAACATGTAAAGCTAGATAGAGTTTAGAAAACTTCTCCAATAAATAACAAGAGAGAGAGAGAGAGAGAGAGAGATGGATTTGAAGCTCAAATATCAATGAATTGATATCCACTTCCTCTTGTAGAATTCTTCACAAACCAAACTCTTAAACAAACTTAAAACCAAACTTAAACTCTTTTAAAACTTGTTTTAAAACATTTCTAGGGTTGGGTTGAGAACTGAGATCAAGAGGGTATTTATAGCCTCCCAAAAACTCAGCAAAGAACCCCAAACAAAAGACCAAAAGTCCCAAACAACGATTGCAAAAAAATAGCCGTTGGGAATGATAAGACAGTTCGGCGGTCGATCATGGGAAACTCGTGGTTGACCGCGAGCAACTAAAAAGCAAAACTAGGCTTTTGAAAAGCTGACGGTCGACCGCGCCGGTCGGCCGTGAAACTCTCTGGACTGCATACGGTCGACCGTCACGGTCGACTGCAAGCCAACGAAACTCATACTGAGTTTTTGAACTCAGGGGCGGTCGACCGTGGCAGTTGACCGCAAACTGACATATGTAAAAAATCTGATTTTCTGAATTCAAAACTCTGTTTAAAAATATCAAATAAATTCAGAAAAATATAAAACTTTAGGAAATGATTGTAGACATGATAATAAACATGCTACAAAGACTGGTTTGTAAAAAGAACTTTCCAAATGTAAAATATCATCATTTTATAAAATAGTCCAAAACATGAAAGTGTAAACATACGAGTTTTGATATTTTAGCTTAACCATATTTTGAAATAATACAAAATGATTTTGTAGACTTGAACAAAGATGTAAACTATTGTTATGAAGTCTATAAACAATGAATATAGTATTTTATAGAAATACACATATAATACACTAAAACATGATTTCATTGAACTAAATAAAATTGATATTGATGAAATCATATATATGCATATAAGTATGAAACTAAAATATGTTTTCTAATTATATTAAATTGTTTCTTAGTAAAACTTGAAAACTATCAAACCAAAACATATATGTATATATATAACTATATATATATATATATATATAGTGTATGTGTGTATATGATTGAGCTTAAAGTACTAACACACATAATATAAACTCCTAAACTAAATGTTACCCAAGCTTGATCTTGATCTTCATTGTAGCTCAACTTCGTAGACTTGGATGAAGCTTGTAATTGGATCTTTAACTTGATAGCAAGGCTTCACTCCACTATTCCGCTAACCTCCATTGGATATGATCGTTGAAGCTCTATTCCATCCATCCTCCAACATGTTGTTTGCCTAGAATAAATACGAAAACACAAACACTAGACAAACAACATTAGTTGTAAATTGTTTGTTAAACATCATCAAAACAAGAAGGCCAACAATCTCCCCCTTTTTGATGATGACAAACAATTTACAAAAAGGATATATGCATGAAAGGAAATGAATATACAAAGTATAATATATCATGCATATAAACAAGAAAAAATATACTCATAATATTTCTCCCCCTTTGACAACATCAAAAAGGGAAAAACACCAAGAATGAAGAGAGCGAAAGCTCCCCCTACATATGAGCATGAGTGAGTATAAAATATAGAAAGATATAGGGATTGCTCCCCCTATCAAAATGCCTTAATGAAAATATTCAATTAATGCTAAGGCATACATATGTGAGCAAGCAAGAAACATGCTAAACGCAACTCACATACAAAAAGACAATGAGGACACATATAAATATATCAATATAAAAAAGTGTCTCAAATGTACAAACATAAAATAAAAACAATGTATAAAATAGATTTATGAAATCACAAGAAAGAAGACATGAGAATCATGTAAGAAGTTTTCAAATGAAAACAAATCAACCAATGAAATCATAAATCACAAGTAAATCATATAAGAACATAAAACCAAATCATCATTGATTTTCAAAAACGAGAGATGCAACCATATCTAGCTCTTGAGCTAGTATAAACCCATATAAACATTTTAGCACCCGGTAAACAAGATTTGGGAATAAACACCTAATAAATCCGGAGGGTTATATAAACACAAACCTCTCATCAAAACAAAACCAATAATCATGAAAACAAAAGAATTTGATCAATGAAAAAATTTGTTTTCATGTTCAAAAGTTTAAAGTATAATTTTTCAAATCAAGAAAAAAGAAAAATAAAAACACTAAAATTCTTGGTTTAAAATTAAATTTGTTTTGGTACCCAAGTATTCTTAGTACCAAAAGGTTTAGGGACATGACCCCTATCATTTAAGCTCAAAGCCCTAGAGTTATGAACCCTCTTGGGTACATATGGTGCACTAACACGGTCAAAACAATATTCATTCAAATGACCATTCTGATTGCAATTTGTGCAATGAAAGAGATCCATTTGTTTTTGTGGACCATTAGCTCGTGCACGGGAATCATTTGCAAATAAAGATTGTCTTTTAGATTCATTTTGCAAATGAGAAGCATTCTTAAACAATGGTCTATTTAGAACATATTGCAACTTTGGAGCTTTTTGTAAATCAAAACAAAATTTAGCAAGATGTCCAAACCTACCACAAACATCACATTTAAAAACATGTGGTCTACTAGAAACATTTGGCAAACGTGATTTTCTTTTCAAATCAAAACAATACTTGGCCAAATGACCAAAATGACCACAATGATCACACTTGAACACACTAGCATGCTTATGATGAACTTTGTAAGAATGAGCATGTGAGTGTGAAAGTGCACATGATGATGAAGCAACATGAGATGCACAAGGAGCATTGACATTCTTAGGCTTGTATGCATCATAGCAAAAATTTGCTAAATGGTCTTTTCGGCCGCAAATGGAACACTTGTGAATTTTGCTATACATGTGTGCATGATGTGTGATATGTTTAGGTGTAGTAGCATGAGACTTAGCACACATGTTCATAAGCTTATCATGATTTACTATACATGTTTTCAAGGTTGAATCTAAATAAGATATACGAATTAACTTGACTCAACTCATCATTTTGCATACATGTATTGGAAATAGAAGTAGATGAAATATGATCATTTCTAAAAGAATTAAACTCATTTCTAATAGTTTTTACTTCTAACATGGCATTATCTTCAGCATGAGATAAGCTAGATATGGATAAGATCAATTTTTTATTTTCCAAAATTAACACGTCATTGTTCTCTTTAAGCATAGTATTTTCTTTTACAATGATATCAAATTTGGAAACTAGTATCTCATGATCGGATTTCAAATCTACATGCTTGCTTTTTAGATCTATAAAATTACTTTGTAATTTTGTATAGGCATGAGACAATCTTTCATATGCACAAGCGAGTTCATCAATAGATAAATCATTTTCGGAATCGAAATCGCTTACTACACAAGAGTTATCCTCTTTGTGGCCGTGTGCATGATGCTCCACATGAACTTGAAGAAGAATCCTCCAAAGCTTGTCGGATTGCCTCCAAGTCCCCTTGATGTGCTTCAATGAATTTTCAAAATTTGTAAGCACCATCAAAATGAACAAATTTGTTAGAAAAGGATGAGTCAAAAGTATTAAGCAAAAATTCTAACAAAAGCTTGTTCATTAAAAATATTTTCTTATCATGATTGCTCCACTTGGATTTCTCCAATGTGGACATAATATAAGCACAATCAATAACTTCCCATAAGTCAATATTTCTAGATTTAACAAATATTTTAAATTTTGAGCACCATTGAGCATAAGGGAAATTTCTAAATTTTGGAGCAATATTTGGATCATAGCCTAAACGAAATATATTTATATTCATGATATATATGTGAATATATGCAAGCAAGACAAATGCAATCATAACTAGATTAGCATAAGTAAGATAACTTGGATCTTTAACTCAAGACGATTAGTCCTTAAATCAAAGAGCACCTAGCTCTGATACTAATTGTTAGACCCTAGAGGGGGGTGATTAGGGTCTTATGCTAATCTAATCCGATTATATGCCAATTAAAACTATTAACAGAATATCCTAGCAAGAATGAAATGCAATAAGATATATTAGCTAGGATAAGGCAATATGAACAATGAAATATATTTAGCTAGGATAAGGCAATATGAACAATGAAATATATCCTAGCAAAGAGATATACTTTGAGATATATATGCAAGGATATGAAACTAACACAAGGGTAAATAATATGAAATAAGATAGTGGATGATATAAATAATGAGACAATGGCGATATGAGCAATGAGCACAAATATAAATAAACGCCAAAGCACACTCAAACACAATTAAATGATCACGGAGTTCGGACATTCCGTCCTACGTCTCCGCTCCCCACTCCCGGGGAGAAATCTACTATCACAACCTGGTTTTCTACGCTCACCCGAATAACGTTTACACCTCACAATGTCGGTTTTTAATGTTAACCGATCAACGTTCACAATCACTCACAGTGTCGGTTTTCAACGCTCACCGATCAACGTTCACTCCTCACACTAAAGCATAATTACAACAATTGTTTGTTCTCTAATATGGATGAGAACACAATGAAACCTCATACTTAATTGTTACAACTCCCTACAACCTAATTATATAATGTATGTAAATACAATAAGCTCAATGGTTATGTGTGTAAGCAATGAGAAAATAAAAACAAATCTAAATTCAATATAAAAACTAGCTTTAAAGAATGATAATCAAATAACTAAGCAACATGTAAAGCTTGATAGAGTTTAGAAAACTTCTCCAATAAATAACAAGAGAGAGAGAGAGAGAGAGAGAGAGAGATGGATTTGAAGCTCAAATATCAATGAATTGATATCCACTTCCTCTTGTAGAATTCTTCACAAATCAAACCCTTAAACAAACTTAAAACCAAACTTAAACTCTTTTAAAACTTGTTTTAAAACATTTCTAGGGTTGGGTGAGATCAAGGGGGTATTTATAGCCTCCCAAAAACTCAGCCAAGAACCCCAAACAAAAGACCAAAAGCTCCAAACAACGGCTGCAGAAAAATAGCCGTTGGGAATGATAAGATAGTGCGGCGGTCGACCGTGAGAAACTCGCGGTCGACCGTGAGAAACTCGCGGTCGGAAACTCGCGGTCGACCGCGAGCAACTAAAAGGCAAAACTGGGCTTTTGAAAAGCTGACGGTCGACCGCGGCAGTCGACCGTGAAACTCTTTGGACTGCATACGGTCGACCACCACGGTCAACCGCGAGCCAACTAAACTCATACTGAGTTTTTGAACTCAGGGGCGGTCTACCGTGGCGGTCGACCGCAAACTGACATATGCAAAAAATCTGATTTTCTGAATTTAAAACTCTGTTTAAAAATATCAAATAAATTTAAAAAAATATAAAACTTTGAAAAATGATTGTAGACATGATAAAAAACATGCTACAAAGACTGGTTTATAAAAAAGACTTCCCAAATGTAAAATATCATCATTTTACAAAATAGTCCAAAACATGAAAGTGTAAACATACGAGTTTTGATATTTTAGCTTAACCATATTTTGAAACAATACAAAATGATTTTGTAGACTTGAACAAAGATGTAAACTATTGTTATGAAGTCTATAAACAATGAATATAGTATTTTATCAAAATACACATATAATGCACTAAAACATGATTTCATTGAACTAAATAAAATTGATATTGATGAAATCATATATATGCATATAAGTATGAAACTAAAATATGTTTTCTAATTATATTTAATTGTTTCATAGTAAAACTTGAAAACTATCAAACCAAAACATATATGTATATATATAACTATATATATACAAAACCAAAACGTGTATGTGTGTATATGATTTAGGCTTCACTCCACAATTCCGCCAACCTCCATTGGATATGATCGTGAATGCGCAATTCCATCCATCCTCCAACTTGTTGTTTGCCTAGAATAAATACGAAAACACAAACACTAGACAAACAACATTAGAAGTAAATTGTTTGTTAAACATCATCAAAACAAGAAGGCTAACACCAGTTTCACTAGTACAAAACTGGTCTGTCCAAACGGTTCTCGTAACTATTTGGGCAAGTGAAAATAGCGCAAACGGGTTAAACCATTTGGGATAACATAACCCAAACGGTTACAACCGTTTGGGCAAGAAGGAGATTCCAAACGCACAGCCCAAACGGTTGCAACCATTTGGGATATTACCCCAAACGGGTTAAACCTTTTGAGTGCTTTGTTTTCTATTTTTTTTTTGTAAATAAATTAATTTCTCCGTAGGTTTGGGTGTTTTATTATTTCTCCGTCGTTCTCTTCCTCCGCTCTACCCCCAAAAATTTCCCCCAAGAACAATTTTTCACTTTAGCCCTTTTAAAATTTTTTATTATTAAAATCAATCATTTTTTCTTTTATTTACCAAAACCGACCCGATTTCTTGATTAGCGGCTTAATCACATTCCTAATTAGTCGGGGTTGCCAACCCCGACTATTTAGGAGGGTCTTAAACCCTAATTAGAAGACTTAAACCCTAAAAATTAATATCCTAAATAGTCGGGGTTGGCAACCCCGACTAATTAGGAATGTGATTAAGCCTGCCAACCCCGACTAATTAGGAATGTGATTAAGCCGCTAATCAAGAAATCGGGTCTGTTTTGGTAAATAAAAGAAAAAAAAGTCGATTTTAATAATAAAAAATTTAAATAGGGCTAAAGTGAAAAATTATTCTTCCCCCAATCTCCGAAATCCCCTCAGATCCTTCATCATCATCATCGTCCTCTTCATCCTCTCAAAGAACCGCCTCCTCTTCACCATCCCCTCAAATCCCTCATCATCGTCGTCTCCATCCTCTTCATCATCGTCGTCATCTCCATCCCCTCAGCGACTGTCCCCACGGCCGCTCCCTCTGGCGCCTCCGCCTTCACCGCCGCACCGCCGACGAGTCCTCCTCCTCACCCTCTGCCTCTTCCACCAGCGACGGCGTCCACGTGCCTCTATCTTGGCTGAGGTACATATTCTCGCTCAAATATTACTGCATGTCTTGCTTTCGTGATGTGTTTCGTTTGAAACAGAGTGGAAGGAGGATCGGTTACTTGATGATTCTTTAGGACACATAGGGGAATGAATAAGGTGGAGATAGGTGGTGTTCGTTTGATTTTGATTTGCAGAAATGTGAATTGTAGGCTTATATGATTCTGATTGCTATTGTTCTCTGAGTTCTTTTTTATTTTTCTGTCTATCATCCTACTATACTGCTTGCTTCTGACTCTCCCAACCTTTTCTTGACCCTGCTACAAATTAGAGAATGTGGATTTTATCTTTTTGATTCTTCTCAAATGAATACTAGCTAGTCTCGCCCTTGATTTTGAGGATTGTGGAAAATATTTCTTAGCTTATTAGTTCAATGCTTAAAAAGTAACACCTATACTATTCTATAAATTCTTGGTTATACATTCTATTTACAATAATGTAACATCTTATTAGTCCGACTTATTTCTACTAGAAGTAAAATGACATGAAACACTTTTTCCCATAGGAAGTTTATGCTGGAAGAGGAATTTTTTTTAAAGATGCTTTCTGCATCATTGATAGTCTTCTCATTTTCTTGTTCTCCCGAATATATAGACAAAAAAAGTAAGATTGCAATTGCTATGAACATGGAAGGAAATTCAGTTTTTCCTTAGAGGCTTGCATCATAACTAGTTGATTTTATTAGAAGATGTCAACTTGTGGCATTCATGACTTCCGAGTTTCCTCTAATTTGTCGAATAATTATAAGCTTGTATTGGCATCAGCTTGCTTATTTGACATACTTAAACCGGCCATCATGCATCATGATTTTATTTAAAATTTGATGTAAGCAGTTGTCAGCCCTTAACCTGTGGTATATAAAGTTTGGCTTCCCTGCCACAGTTAGACCTAGACAAAAACTCGTTAAAGTATCTTTCCGAGCAATGATTGTTTCTATTTATCTCATCCCATTGAACCTCAGCTTTAATTGGAATTAAGGAATACCGTCCCAAAAGAAAAGAAAAAAGATCATCCTATTTCAAGAAATTTAACAGGGAAAAAAGGCTTAAAAGAATGAACAAGTATTCAAAGGATACGTGCTGTCTTCCACAAGTCTGTAATGCTAACTTCAGCATCCGACAGTAGTATGCATTTGTCTACAAAACAGTATAATACATGTTCATATTATTTGTTTCATCATATAAATTAAAAGGTCTTCTAAGCAAAAAACAAGTTAATTAATAAATAACAAAGAGGCAAACGTTGAGATTATGATGATAATTGTGAGAAAAATAGTAGTAAAGTAGGAGTTGAATTGTAGGAGTTGAATGGAGGGTTGATCTATTTTTGGCCACACCGGTAGAAAACTTTGATCTTATATGCAATTCTATCTAAAAGACTAATGACTGACACCAACAGACTTCATCTACATGTTTTCTGTAGCTGAGAAGACCTACCGGTAGATTAATTGAATGAACTTATTTAGGGCAGGATGGTTGCTAAACCTGTAGCTGAGAAGTTTGTTTTCAGGAGTCTAGGCCTCATTAGCTGGGTATCAAGGAGAAACTGAATATAAACCCCTATCCTAATAAATATGATGAAACTTGTTTTGATATTAACAAGTGTGGTCTTAGTGTTATATGATCTGTGCAGAGACACTTATTTTTCACATGATTATGTTATATACATTCATGAGTCTTTTCTCGTTATAATGTGGTAATGTATGGACAACACTTATTGAAGATTTAACATATAAAGAGATTAATTGGAGATTTTAGGGAATCAAACGACTTTTTTCCATAAGCAATTATCCTATTTCTTGGCCTTTGCTTCTCCTTGTGTTTACACATTCTTGTACGTTTGCTGTTTCATTTTGTGTAAGACTATAGAAGCAATTACATCATATCTATTATAACTTCAGACCTTTCTTTATATGCACTAAAATGGTAATAGTTAAACATTCCACGAGATTCTTTATATTGCATATGCAGGAATTTAATCAGGTTTCTATTTCTTGAATTATTTTTAGGCTTGTCTTTTGCTTTGTTTTTCTCTCCATGTACCTTATGTTTTGTTCCGTTAAGTTGTTAGGAGTTGTTACTGATAAATTATTTTATTTAGGTTAGCATGGCCCGTAACTACATCAGAGATAAGGATTGGATGTACGTGGGTCGTGCAAACGCATGTAATATTTTTTTGTTAATGGAGTTAGTGCGTTTATGGACTTTCTTCGTAGACACGATATGGTCCGACATGGGAGACTCATTTGTCCATGTAAATTATGCACGAATAGGTTGTATCAATTGGAGGAAGAAGTAGAACTTTACATTGTGAAGAATGGTTTTGTTAGCGATTACAAAACTTGGGTATATCATGGAGAAATTGAAGGTCTCATTGATGCAGATGAAGAATAACAAGAAGAAGACAACTTGCTTCTCGATGAGGAAATGGAAGAAATGGTTGAGGTAGCTCTTGGTAAAACACTAACCCTGCTGAAGATCCTCCTTTCGGAGGAGGACATCGTGAAGACAATTATGATAAATACATGAATGATGCTAGGAGGTCCATTTATGAAAATACAAAACACTCCACGCTATCATGGTTCGTCCATCTATTCTAGATTAAATGTCTAAATAAATAGAGCAACAAGTTATTTACGATGCTCCTCAAGTTTCTTAAAGATTCTATGCTTCTGGGGAACCATGTGCCTGAGAGCTGGTACGAAGCTCAAAAGATAATGTCTAATCTGGGTCTAAAGTGTGAGATGATACATGCATGTCCCAATGATTGTATACTTTACTGGAAAGAAAATTCAGATAAGACGAAGTGTCCTACTTGCGGAGAGGCTAGATATAAGAAAGTACATGGTCAGAAGAAGGATATACCTATCAAGATAGTATGATACTTTCCCATTACACAGAGGCTGCAGAGGCTATTCAAGTGTAAGAAGATAATAGTGGCGATGACTTGGCATCACCGTGCATGTCCAAGTGAAAATGGACGAATGAGTCATCCTAGAGATACACCTGCATGGAAGGATTTTGATAGTAGACACTCAACATTTAGTCAGGAACCTCGCAATATCAGGCTGGGATTGGCTAGTGATGGCTTTTGCCCCTTCAGCTTTAAGGGCAATCCCCAAAGCACATGGCCCGTTGTGATGATGGTTTATAACCTCTCACTGTGGTTAGCTATGGACCAATCATATTTCATGATGCCTCTTCTTATTGATGGTCCAAAGTTATCCGAAAACAATATTGACGTCTATCTTCGACCTCTTATTGAAGAGTTAAGGTCTTTATTCATCGATGGTGTGGAGACATACGATGCAGACACGGGGACAAACTTTACCATGCGTGCAGCCTTAATGTGGACAATCAAAGATTTTCCCGTGTACAGAATGCTATCTGGATGGTCTGTTCATGGTTACACTGCATGTCCTTACCGTCATCTCCAGACAACATCGAGAAGACTACCCTTTAGCAATAAGACTTGTTATAGCGGCCATCGGCGCATGTTGTATAAAAATCATCCGTACATAGATGACATCATCCACTTTGATGGTACTAAAGAGAATCACCCACGTCCAAACCCATTATCCAGAGAGGATATACTTGCTCAGTGGATTGGTAAAAACAATGCGACTTTCGGAAAAGTTAAGGGAAGGCAAGAAACACCACAGGGATGGAACGAGAAAAGTATCTTCTTCGAACTACCCTACTAGAAGACAAATAAAGGCACTGTTTGGCAACCAAAAAAAGTGTCTTATCTAAGAGCTTGTGTTTTATTGACTTGGTCAATAAGCTAGTAGAGCTGTTTGGTGACAAAAAATAGGAGGAGATTATTTTGGAGATTGTGTCTTTTGCAAGTAGCTTTTGGAAAGCTATCTCAAGTAGCGTTTGTCTTTGGGAAGGAGCTATCAATTTTTTTCTTCCGTTTTTACCCCTAATAATTCTAATTTTATATCAATAATATTGCATGATCTTTTTAGTCATTTAACAAATTTAAGTTAGTTGTACAACTTCTTTTGTCAAACAGCTCTAGTCAATCAGCTAGCTACACAGCTATCAGCTTTCAGCTATAATTTTACAGTTTTCAGCTAGCTTGACAGCTTTCAGCTATAATCTCGCAGCTTTCAGCTAGTTTTGTCAAACAGAGCCAAAGTGCGACACAATCTAGATGTCATGCACATTAAGAAGAGAGTATATGAGCACATACTTAACTTAGTTCTCTGTAAAGATGAAAAATCAAAAGATAACCTCAAAGCTCGAAGGGATCTCCAGGCATGGAATATTAGAAAAGAGTTGCATCCTATACTGAAGGCAGGCAATCCTGACCAATTTGTACTCCCCAATGTCATGTATCAGATGTCACCAGATGAGAAGAAAAAGTTTCTTTAGGTGTTAAATGAGCTGAAGGTTCCTATGAGGTTTTCAGGATCATTTAGTAAGAAGATAAATATTGTTAAAGGCAAGATCGAAGGGTTGAAGAGTCATGATCACCATATTATTATGGAGCATCTTCTTCCACAGGCAAGATCGAAGGGTTGAAGAGTCATGATCACCATATTATTATGGAGCATCTTCTTCCACTCTCTCTTAGGACTTCTCTCCCTATCATGATCACCATATTATTATGGAGCATCTTCTTCCACTCTCTCTTAGGACTTCTCTCCCTAAATCAGTCGGTTTAGTGATCAACGATTTTTCCAGATGTTTTCAGGAATTGTACGCTAAAAACATTGAGGATGATAAGTTGAAGAAGCTAGAGGCTGAAATTACCTTAATTTTGTGCAAGCTTGAGCAAATTTTTCCACCATCATTCTTTGATATCATTATACACCTGACTGTTCATCTTGCAACCAAGGCTAGGCTTGACGTACCGATACAATATCAATGGATGTACCCCATCGAAAGGTACCTTTAGTTTTTCAGTTAACGTAATCAATATATTTTTATTTTATAGCTTGGATGCAGTGATTTAGTGTAAGCTTTTGTAGGTACCTTCTCACTCTGAAAAATTATATTCGTAATAGAAATCAACCAGAGGGTTCTATTATGGAAGGTTATCTGTTAGAGGAGGTAACCACTTTTTGTTCCCGTTATCTAGATGAAGACATTGAGACAAAACTCAACAGACTTGTTGTGATCCATAATGGACCATCTAAAAAGCCAGATTATAATAGAATGACGTCCGCGTTTATCAACAAGATTCATCACTTTATCCTTCTCAATCTCGAATGCCTTGGAGAAGTTAGAGAGTATGTCTATTTCGCATAATTATATATGTTTATATGACATAATATACTTCTCATATTAACTACTCATTTTGACATTTGATTACACAAAGATGAAATACATGCAATGCATAGTAATTAGAATGAGGCACGTGTTGAAACACATCATCAGGACAATTTTTGCAATTGGTTTAAACATTAAGATTTCTATTATCTCATTTTTGACTCATTCTATTAATTTAATCTAACATCTTTATGTAATTTCCATATTAACTTTTTTTTTTCAGAGCCGATTACCGGGTGTAGAACCAATATTAGATAAGGAACTTGGATATTTGGCTACGCTTCTAGATGCTGAAATTAAATACTATAAAGGATTCAGTGTTGGCGGTTACAAGTTTGAAATCAAGTCTATAGAAGAATCTCAAATCACCCAAAATAGCAGAATTGCAACCCTAGGCACTAATGGTGAGACATACTATGGGTACCTTGATAACATACTTGGTATCAACTATCCTGGACGAGCAGGATGCATTTATGTCTTCTAGTGTATTTGGTATGATATGAAGACGGAAACTGATAAGTGGAGAGACAATTACGGGTCTTGGATAGATGAATATGGATTGACGAGTATAAACACGACACGATTTTCCTTTGAGGACGATCCATTTATATTTTCAGAACAAGCATTTCAAGTATACTACTCGAAGTGCTTGAGGCATTCGGGGTGGAGTGTTGTATGTCAATGGAGGCCCAGGGATACTTACGACGTCCCACAATTCGTAGATTTGGAGGTTGTAGAGATCAATGATGACGAAGAATTTGAGTAGGGAGGAGTTGTATGTCAAGATAAATCTCCTAAATTTGATAAAGTTTCGTGGGTTAGGGATGATTTGAATAGTGAAATACTTGTAGATATTCCTATAACTTGTAGAGAATCTGTAGAACCTAACACTTCTGTAAAGCGAAAAAGGTAACCATTATAAAAATCTATTTTGATTTGAGGAATGAATTATTACTATACGATGTGCTTTGGATGTGTGATTGTCAAAAGAGTTATGAATTGCTTTAATTTTATACCTTATTCTCTTTGGTTGTGTTATAATAGTTTCAAATTGTAACAGTAGAGTTTATGTATTAATTAGTTTGGGTTCATTGTGTGATTCTATGCTTGCAAGCTCATAGTTCTATCTATTTCCTTGTTCTGTAGAACCTAACACTTCTGTAAAGCAAAAAAGGTAACCATTATAAAAATTTATGTTGTTTAAAATTTATATCTTCAAATTTATAAATATGTCTATTTCGTTTATATCTTATATGAATTGTAAAAAAATTTCTAGGGCTTGACGAAGATGTCTGGAAATTCATCACGGACCAGATCACGTAGACTTATACAGCGCGGAGACCTACATCATCAAGTGAGAGAGCGTAGGAGAGATCTCGAATCTGTTCATAGTGTTACATCTGTACCTAGCATTGGAGAGTTCACTCCAGTGAGAGGTAACTATTTACTTTTATTTTGATTCTGTTTTTACATGACATCAAATCATTATCCCTTACATATATCTTTTTATTTTGCATTTTTATTATCACAATTGTGCTACTTCTGCTTTAGGTTGGTACATGTTCAAATATGTTTATTGAACAATTAATAACTGCAATTCCAAAAAAAGATATTTTACTTACAGTTCATCTCTTACACAGATGTAGATGCAAATCGACAAGCGCCTACAGACCTAAATTATTTACAGACGACCCCCCTTTCGCACTCCATACCTTCTGGACAGTCATCAGGTCAGTATCTCTTCTACACTCAATCTTGGATGTAATTCAGATGCTTCTATCTTTCTTTATTATATTTTAGTGATTAACGTGCATTTTGAAGGGAACCATAGCTTGAAGTTATTATTTTGTTTACATCTGTACCTAGCTGGAAGTTATTATTCTGAATGTAAATATCCACATTTATGTGGAATGTCTTGTTTACATCTCAACCTTGTCTTGTTTACATCATTTAACTTGTTTTATCTGGGGCTCATCTCCTCATCGTTCTCCCTGATTGCGAGGTGTGTCTAGGTGGGTGGGTGTTTTTGTTTGTTGCCTTGGGGTTATCTGAGGAAAATATCTGGGTGTCTGTCAGAAAAATACAATCCATGAGGTTTTTTTTGGTAAATTTCACAAATTTATGGGGGGTTTTGTGAATTCACCCCTGAGTTGTATCTCAACTAGCAACTTTATTACTACAAGCAAAAAAGAAGTATTGTCTACCTATAATGTCCCTCATGACTAAGTTAGGTAGTTTATGACATATTTAATTCCTCATTGAGGTAGATTATGACATGAAAGCACCATATGTGCAAGTATGTCTTGCTTAGTTGAATCAAGAGAGTCAAAGGTCAGCACGTCCAAAAGTGCAGAGGCACAAAGCATAAAACCCATTCATCATTAGTTGATACTTTTAAAAAGCCATTTATGAGATAATTTTAAAGAATAGCCAAGTTTTTTTAGTTTAAAAAGAGTGCTCTGTTGCTTTTTCATACAATTTGATCATCAGAAGAAAAAAAAGATGGATTTTAGATATTCATCTCTCAAATATTCCGTAAGTAGAATTATACACCGGTTTTTATCAAAATGCCGGCGATGATCAAAACATATTATTAATGATCTTAATAGTTGAGTTTTTTAGCTTATGAAAAAGAGTGCTCTATTGATTACTTCAAAAAAAAAGAGTGCTCAGTTACTTCTTCATACAATTTGATCATCAGGAAATAAAAAGGGATTTTTCAATGTTTTAGATATTTATCTCTTGAATATTCCATAACTATTCACGGGCTTTTATCAAAAAGTTCATTAGGACATTGACGGTTCAGATCGACCGCACATCCGGTGGCTGCGCACACGCCGGTGCCGCCGTTAGCAACCACGAGCACTGGCATATTGTACCTAATAGTAGAAGAAAAAAGGGTTAATGCATACACATCCCATATATTATGCATTTATTATGGAGTTACCTATTCATTATCTCTAATTTTTTTATTGGCACATTAAGCTTCTGATCTTGAAAAAATAATACTTTTGGTGGTTGTATCTATCACGCAAATGCAATATGTTAGCTTGATGACAAGAAAAGAACAGGTTCAACAGTCTCTAATGACTCATCACAGAAAATACAAGCAATGTTGCCATACTTTTTTTTTGGCTCAGATTGTCCTCAATGTGCAACATGTTCTTTTGGTGATTAACGTGCATTCTGAACTGGATATTTGTACTTACATGAATCATTTTTATTGTTTAGCTGCATCTACATCTGCACCGGCATGTGTTTCAAAACAGTCTTTTAATCTTCATTCCTAATCGTTCTCGGAAACATGCGGAGCGACAAGGCGATGGAGGTAGCAATTTGTATATATATTCACTTTGAATTTATATTATTTATTATTCTTTATATTATCTAATATCTTATTTGTCTCATCACATACAGTGCAATCGCGATCCTCTGTTCCCACTCGAGGCCCCAATACTTCCTATAAGCTTAAGCCCAATGCTAAAAAAGGTGAGAAGGCATGACCTCTGTTCCTCAATAATAGGACCCGCCCCATTGGTGATTATGCTGAGAAATGGGGAAAGTATGTGGGGACGGAGAGTCGTGTGTACTGCAAATATCCTCTCCATTTAGAATGGGGTGATGAACATAATAGGTCATTTGACGAGTTCTTTATAAGATGCCAGGTATAATTATATTTGTATTTTGATTTACCCGATTAATTTTTTATCATTTGATACTTAATATTTTAACCATGTGATTCGTTTATTGAATTTGCAGAAGGATTATGAGTTTCTCCATGTGGATCCTAATCGGCCTCTCTCCCATCATATTATTTATCGAGGAATGAAATCTCAACTACAGGAGAGGGTTCGGTATAATAGGTGTCAGGTAAAACATGAGTGTTTTGAGGTGTGGAAAAATACTCCCAAAGCAGAGAGGGAGGCTCTCTAGCTTGCTCCGGTGTTTTCTTAGATTGATAGAGACTCATGGACTAATTTGTGTGCATATTATGATGCAGAGGACAAGAAGGTGTATAGTTTAAACTAAATCAATTGTTTAGTTGGTAATTAATTTTGCCTTTGTTTGATTACAAATCTAAATATTATAATAACATGCAGGAGGAGACAAGACGTAATGCGCAGAATCGGGCATCAAATTTGCATGGTAGAGCAACCTATACAGGTGGCTCGAGGAATATGTGCCGGGCTATGGAACAATTGGTAAATTTACTTCTTACAGCTAATTAAAATTCAGATTATATAATTCTTAATGTTTTGATCAATTATACAACATATTTTTGGTGAATTGTAGAAATGTCAAATCATTAAGGATGGTGGCACACCTATACTGTTGAAACTATATTTGGGTACCCACTCGTCATCACGTCATCAGTAGATAAGATCACCGGAGAGTATACATACCTGGACAATAGCACTAAGGAGTATTGCGTAAGTGTTCTGGATGAAATTTTAACTGCTTTTATGTTATAATCATACTTCTATTTTGTTTTGAAGATCACTTAATATTTGTGTTGTCCTTAAATTTTATGAAAATGAGAACATATTATATGCCATGTTGCTGGAAATGTTATGGAAGGAGATAATTAAGCCCATGAACATTTTGCTGGAAATCATGAAGCCTTTGCTGTAAGAAGGAAAGAGGGTAGTTGAAATATCTCTATTTATTCTTAATTACAATGAATGGTTTATATGCCCTGTTTTAATCCGTTACTGATATCAACTTGAAGCTAGAGCCATAAAGATTATATCCGAGCTCAGTTTATTAGCACATATATACACCTTACATCTTGTACATAATGAATCCTTTGGGAGCTTGAATAGAATGATCAGGGCCTTAGTTCGATGCCACAACAATCTAAGACTAGGAATGAGCTATATGTGCTGTTTAAGTGACTTAGACACATGCATTTCTGTTGAAAGTATTCATTTTGAAGAAGTTTAAGTGGCGCACGTAAATGATGTAATTCTAGGTTTAAGCAAAGAATAATGTAATTCTGCTGCCATGCATCAAAGTGGAAGAACTTCCATTTGTAACGCTAACGCGATAGCTAGCTACAATAACTACTTGCAGCCATTTTTACATTTGAAAGGAAAAGTAACAAATCTTATGTACGACCTCTTATTCCATGATTGTCACTCTGATGGATTTGAAATGTAGTTTGTCCTTTACCAGCTCTTAATTAAGAATATTGGGTAGCATCTCTCTTTTATCCTGTAGCGGAAATGTCAATAATTTGGAGCCTTATTTCAAGACAATGCTCACAGATCCAAGCTTCCCACCCTTCTTAAGTATCCTAGCAGCTGACTATAAGGATACTATCCTTGTGCGAGATCAAAATAAACAGTAATCGACAGCAAAAGCTGGTAATAGTAAAGATATATGAGTTCCTTAAATGAATATTAGGCAATTGTAGTGTAATTAATTAAGAAGAAAAAAATTGCTAAGACATCATCTATGCAATTATAAGCTAAGTAAAGCGGATTTTGACAAATCCAAGCCTGCATGCCAGCCTGCAGCACATCACCGACCTAGGATTCAAGCTGCCCATCATCATTTACGCGCGCCACTTAAACTTCTTCAAAATGGAGCTATATATTGCTGTTTAAGTGACTTATGCTATAATCATACTTCTATTTTGTTTTTAATTTTTTCTTAAATATATCTACTCTTGCCTTGTTGACTTATATTTAAATACTTTGTATCGTGTAGAAGCGGGTCATCGAGAAGACAACCTCATCAAGGGTCGATTCAACCCCAGAGGACGATGCACTTTCCTTCACCCAGATGTTAGATTCCTTGCACGGAGGGTCACAGTGGTTATGAAAGAGCCATGGGCATTGGTGTCACTCGGTCTTATTTGAGGGCCTCCTCTATACCAGAAATTAGCACTTCTAATTAGGAGCTACGTCGCGAGGTTGCTGATCTTAGAGCTCGGGTAGCTGAGATGGACAGTCTCAGGGAGGAGCTTAGGTCTCAGATGCATTGGATTAATAACAATATGGTACATATGCTAATATACACACTCCCGCATACACATGTACACTAGCATACACAAATATACATATATCTAATACTTATACACACATAAACACACACATAGACTTAACACATAGTCGCGTATATACTCATACATTGCTATTACTTTAAATTTTAAGTCTCAGGGTGCTTGTCCTGCTCCCACTCCTATTGATCCACCATCCTTTACTTGTCCCTGTCTAATTCCTCAACCCATTGCCGATATACCACATTCTGCTCGTCCTGCTTCGGCTACTAACACTTCTACTTCCAGTGCTCAATGTTTATCACAGGAGAATTTTGTTAGGATATTTGCAGAATTAAGGCATTTGGGTTTGTCCCAGGAGGACATTCTTCGAGGAATTTCTTCTGTTCCTTGACTGGATTGATTGGGCCACTTCTAATTTTATTTTGGACATTTGAGGCATTTTGGATGTTAGAGACACATATATAATATTAGATGCTTTCCATTGTGAGATATTGAGTAATCATTGTGTATGTATATGTTTTGTCTCTAATATTGAATATTGAGTAATCATTGGATATTTAGCACCGTTTGAGACTTTTTTGTATATGTACATTTTGATTTCATTATGAGATATTGAGTAATTATTGTGAGAGATGTGTACATGTAAAAAGGTAGATAAATAGAGTAGCCAAAATTTAAAAATTATTAAAATAAACAGCCCAAACGGTTAAAACCGTTTGGACACCAAACGGGTCTAACTGTTTGGCCAATATTTCGCCCAAACGGTTCTAACCGTTTGGGCAGATATATGCCCAAACGGTTAAAAACGTTTGGGAAATTGTTTGCCCAAGCGGTTGAAACCGTTTGGGCGAAGTTTTTCCCAAACAGTTTTAACCTTTTGGGCAGATATGTGCCCAAACGGTTGGAACCGTTTGGGCAAAAAAAAAAAAAAAAAAAAAAAAACCAAACGGTTAAACCCGTTTGGCTATTTATTAAATCCCAAACGGTTACAACCGTTTGGAAAAATTCCCAAATGGTTTTAACCGTTTGGGAAAATTCCCAAACAGTTTTAACCATTTGGGAATTTTCCCAAACGGTTATAACCGTTTGGGAGACCGTTGGGGTAGACTTTTCCCTAACGGCTTCAGCCCAAACGGTTCTTTTTTCAGCCCAAACGGTTGTAACCGTTTGGGACCGTGTTTTCCCAAATGGTTCCAACCATTTGGGCTGTCCTGTTTTGTACTAGTGTTTTGGTTAAAATCTAAAAATAATCAGCTTTTAGTTTATTTTTAATAATAAAGTTGGAGTCTATTTAGATTAGAAAATAAATTCAATATTAGAGACAAATTAGATTAGGAAACAAATTAAATTTTGATTCATGATTTGTTTCCTCTATTATAAGGAGTCTTTTTAGGATAGAATTTAATACTTTCTAATTTTTATAATTCTAGTCGTACTAGGAGTCTTATTTGTTTTTCTTTTTAAGAAGAGACATGTAATCCCAAAGAAAAAACCAACTTGTTTTATCAATAAAATTTCTCTTTCAATATTTTCTTCGTGGATACGGAGATTGTTCTTTGTGGATTCAGAGAACACTCCCTTAGTGGATTCTGAGGTTTTACTTCCGCGTTGCGTCACTATAACTCACTTTCCAAAAAGATTTTCATGAATTTTTGCAAAATGATTCCATGTAGACGCGTCAGTTATTTCTAACTCCCAACTCCTCCAAATATCGTCTGTTGATACCACACTAGAGTTTAATAATTAATATAATTAAAAAATATTATATTTGTTAAAGTTAATTTCTTACGTGCGTAATCTTCAAAGATTGTTAGGTTCTACAATAAGAAGGCATGAGCCTGTTTCAAATCTAATCTGAAATAGTCTTTGTTCATATAGGTACTTCCATGGAAGGTGCAATCTCTATTACTATTTAGTGAATTATTTTTTATATTTACACATTGCATACACCAAGAGGTGAATGTCATATATTCATTTGCCAAGTAAGTGTTAGCGATCAAACCCTTTGGATGAGCTTGATTGCACATTATGTGTTTCAAGAAACCCAAATATCTAAAAAGACATTAATATGCGTTGTTAGTATAAGCAATTACATGTTATGTAAATAGACTTAATTGAATTTTAACTAACCTCTCCATGGGATATATCCAAAAATAGTTAACTCGTACTTCGAGTAAGGCCTCATCTACAAGGTGATGTGTAAGATGGACGACGACTGTAAAAAATGATGAAAGAAAGAATATCTCCTTTTTGCAGAGAGTTTCCTTCATTTTTGCTTTTAGTGCCTTAAATTCAACAATATTAATAACTTTGGAGCATTACTTTTTGAAAAATTTACAGAACTTAATTATAACTTTTGTTACTTCATCATTAGACATGTTGTTATAGAGCGCTATCGGAAGCAATTCGTGAAGAAGAATATGATAATCATGAGTCTTAAGTTCCAAAAGCTTTTGCTCTTTTACCTAGAAATTATTTGAAATATTAGAGCAATAACCATTCGGTGACTTCACCAACTTGAAAACCTCACAGAATCTCTACATCTCAACTTTTGACATTGTAATGCAAGATGAAGGCAACTCAAATTGCCCATTGGCGACTTTCCATGCTTGCAGATCATGTCGGATGTTCAATACATTCAAGTCTAGCTGAGCCCTTAAATCGTCCTTTGATTTCTTACCATCCTGTAGGAGTGTGGACAACATGTTACCACATATATTTTTTTTAATACGCATTGCATCTAAATTATATTAGAGTTTGAGCTTATGCTAGTAAGGAAGTTGAAAGAATATACTAAATTTTGTCCCTCATGTCGACAAATCCTCAGCATGTGTGTCATCCAAACTCTACACTTGTCTCTTTCGTTTCAGTGCCCTCTTCATGATGGATATGTGCCTTGGAGCGAGAATATCCTCTTTTGCATATCAATTATTTCCTAACTTAAATTCAGGATATCCCTTAAACAAATTTACAATCTCATCTCAAGTCATTTCGCGTAGTTCCCCTCTTCTCTCTTCTTGGCCATCAAACTCATTTACCCACCTTTTGCCCCTGCATTTATCTCTCTTTCGTAACCATCTTCTACTAAACTAATAACACATTTTTTGGCTGTGCTGTAAATGAAAGCCTTTGAAGTTCTGACCAAATACAGGATAAGCAAATGTCCCTTTCGTAGACCAATTGGAGAGATTAGCATAAGCTGGAAAATCATTAGTCATCTACACAAGAATAACATGTAGATTAAATGAGTCACGAGAAAAAATGCATCATATGTTTGGACTCCTTCATCCCAGAGATGTTTTAACTCATCAATTAATAGCTCCATGAACACATCTATATCATTACCAAGCGAACGCTTGGCTAGTATCAACAATGAAAGGATCATATATGGTCGCTTCATACAAAGTCCAGGTGGTAAATTATAAGGTATTAACACAATTGGCCAAGCAGATCACCTTGAACTCATAATGACAAACAGGTTAAATCCATCACTAGATAGGCCAAGTCTAACATTCCCACACTCTGTGGCAAATGTGGGAAAAGTTTGATCCACATGCTCTCATGCCTTTGTATATGCTAGATGTGTGAGTTTACCATTATCTACACGTCCTCTCTTACGTTATCGTATATCTTTAGTTGTGTCTTTGTCATATACAACCACTATAACTGAGGCACTAAGGGAAAATATTGGAGCACATTCATCAGAATTTTCTTCTATTGCTTCGCTGACTCATCTGACTTTCATGTTGAAGTGCGTGTATTCTTTCTCTGACGAGACACTCCACACTTTGGAGATTCCTCAAGTTTCTCATCATCCTTATAATACAGAACATGATCATTAGGACAAGTATCGGTCTTATTGTAATCTAAACCTAGAGCATTAACAATTTTATTCACATAAAAATATTTTTCTGGTATGATATTCTCTCAGTCTAGAATTACTTTGCATAGTAAATTAAGAAGTATTTGAAAATATTTATCTACCATTTGCTTAGGGTCTTAATATGTATCTGTTGAAGAATAAATGATAACCTACTATACTCGATGCAGCCGTCGTACAAATCATTCTCGTCATATTCCAATAACTTCATTAAACTTTTATAGCCCCTCATATCATGCACATTTTTGGTATTTTGGACACCTTCTGCATATCTAGGAAGTTTGATAACCTCTGGTACGTCTGGATCTTCGGCAACTTCTGCAATGGCCGTAATATCATTGAACATTGCTTGCGTATCGTTTAAATTTCTATCATCTTGTTCAAGATCTTCGCCTTCCTCATGAAAACTCTAATATTTATAATTTTTATCAAATCCTCATCTTTCTAGGCGTCTTTGTATAGCAACTTTGTCCACTAAACCCATATTTTCACACTTACTATATGGACAACACAGCAAACCGTTCTCTATTTTCCTTGGATTAGCATACACATACTCAAGGAACGCTTCCCACCCGCCGTGATAGTGAGTGTCATCTCTCGCTCTTCTTTCAATATAGGAATATCAATCCACGACTTATTAGGAACTTCTCTTATCTGTATAATAGGTACACTTATTAATTATTTTAATATCTCATAAATCGTCTTAAGTTTAATAGTCTTTATTTTTTTTATTTGAACAAATACTTAAGTAGGTGAAATTTATCTTTTATAATGGTCATTGTCGTAATAAATGAAGCTAAACACTATGTGATAAGTAGTCTTGGTTTGAATAGACACTAGGTTAGTGTAAAACACTCTTGGTTATCATAAGAAGGCTTCTATCCCATTAAAAATATAATATTGCTTAAATCTAACTTTGAATACTTTGTAGATTTATATTACTAAAAACTTTGGTAGCACTTACCCGTTGTTCTCCAAGTACACTATGCAGATGCTATTATGATTGTTGGTAATAGACTGAAATTGGTAAGCGATAGGCTGATACGCATAACGTATGCTTATTTTATCCGGAAAACAAGTATGTGCGTCCGAAATTTTCTAGAAATGAAAATGGATAAAGTATACAAAGTTAGATGTATGCACTACTAGATTCTTAACCCATCTGAATTAGACAAATCCAATAGTTACATTTCATTTTTTCTTCTTATAATACAAAGTAAGCGATTTTTTCTGTATAAAATTAAATTTCATACCCAAAATAGAGTCGTCTATCTATATTATAAGTCCAAATAATTAGTAGTAATTATTGAACAGGGATCTACGATAACCTTAAATTTTTATTCACCTAAAATCGATATATATCACATTATTGTGTTATATATTACAACTAGTTTTGAAAAAATATATAAATGTTCGATTAATTCGCATATTTTAGGGTATTAGGGTTTGTGGTGTTAAATTTTCTATAAATTATGTTTAACATTAATAAGGATACGTATTTGAGAAGTTATTACTATTAAGGTATTAGTTAGGTTATTACTATTTTCTTTTAAGGGTTAGGGGTAGGGTTAGGTTAATTACTATTTTATTTTAAGGATCATGTTGTCATTAGGTTAAAATTAGTGTAATCAAGGTTAGGAATTAGTTAGGGTAATTGCTATTTTCTTTTAATGTTTGAGTTGTAATTAGGGATAAAATTAGGGTAATTAAGTTTAAGGTATTAATCATTGTGTAATATTCAAATTATAACATAATTAATTGAATAATTAAATCTAAAAAAGTACAATAATATTAAAAAAATTAAAAAATTGCTGGAAATTTTGATATAACACCAGTTTTGAATGATTTTCCTCAAATTGGCTCGAATAGGACCAACTGAAACCCTAGAGTTCAAGAATAAAATGTCATAACAACTAATTTGAGTAAAAATAACAAATTATTTTAAGAATTTGGGTAGGAATATGGATATATAGGATTTGGGAGCTTGGTAGAGTATGAGGCAGTATACGAGAAGGCAGCTGTCGGCAACTGTGGAGGAGGAGAAGGCAATGAATGTGAGGGAGAGGGAGACTAGATGATGGAGGAGCATGGGAGCGTGGGGACGACAAGGCGTCGCCAGGGCGGTGAGGCGGAGTTGGTGCAGGGACAGAATTTTCGGGGCGGCATGTGCGGGAGCAGTTAACAGATGGAGAGAATAGATGCAGGTTAGGGTTTTGAGCAGATATTTTTTTGTGGGTGGGCCCATCTTTGGCGACGACCAGCATTGGCGACGGGCTAGTCCTATCGCCAATGTATACATTGGTGATGAATCTGGACGTCAATCAGCCTGTCGCCAATGTTATACATTAGCGACATGCCGACACCCGTCGCCAAAGACCCGTCACCAATGGGGAAGTTTTTATTGGCTTATGTTCGATTCTTGAATTCCTTTTATAATTTTCCATTTTTTAACTTATCATATATGAAACGTAAAATTTTAGAACAATATAAAATATCATACCTTCCAATAATTACTTTTTGTGCTCACATTCAACGCATAAAGACAAAGGGATAATGAAACTTCTTGTTCTCAAATTCAACGCATAAAGACAAAGGGACAACGAATAACAAATATAAACGGAATTAAAGATACTTACAGAAACTTTTACATTTTGGACTACAATAGATGATTGATTTTAAATATAAAGAGATGAGAGAATTACAATTAAAAGAGAATCTCAAATTATCTGTCTTCAAACATTTTCTCTCGTGGAGATTATGAAAGTCAATAACATCGGGGCCTAGAGATTTTTTTTTCCCCAAAAACAAGTCCTCAGACACACTTAGGGGTGTCCAAATGGGCCCTGAGTCCCGGGCGTGGCTGGTGCATGCTGACTTGGCTGGTTGGGGTCGGCATGGGCCCGGGTTTGGCCGCGGAAACCAAAACCGGGTTCCGGGCTCGGGTCCCGGTCGCCTCGTCGCCGTCCTCACCTGGCCCGCCGGCCCGGCCAAGAAAAACGACCGGGCCAGGATTGCCTAGACTTGCTGGGCATGCCCGGCCTAAACGGTCACTTAAGTGACTGTTTAATGACAAAAGTCGGGCTAGGCCAGGCTGGTCGTAACGACCAAAAACAACCATTTTTGGTCTTTTGACAAAAATACCCCCAAAACGATAAAAAATGGTCAAAATGTGAGGGTATTTTGGTCATTTGTCTAGGGGTTGCCTCTATAAATAGAGGGGGTTTCATTTGTTTTTCTCATCCAGAACTCATCTACTTCTCTTTAATACTCTCTAATAATCGCTTTAGCTCTCTAATTCTTCAATCAAATGACTTCCTTATCTGATTATGAAGGGAAAACCCAACTCCTGAAATGAGTCATCCTACTTCAGGAGGTACAGCTACTCCTCCTACTCCTACCGATATTGATCACGAATCCGGTGGCGACAATTCTATTACACTAAGAGCTCCTAAAAGGCTTAGATCTGATGTGTGGAATTTTTTGAGAAGATTGACGTCGCCAGGGATGAACACGATAGGCTTCTCACCCATAAGGCTAAGTGTGTGTTGTGTGGCCATATTTTCCAAGCTCATCATAAGAGCGACATCAACCACCTCAAACGCCATTTAGATAAACACAAAAAATGTCAGACGCCTCAAGGTGATATTCAACAATCTATGCTCTCCCAATCTTTATCTTCTGGTAGTCTCGGTAGTTGGAATTATGATGCAATCCGAGCGAGAAAATGCGTCATCAGGTTTATCATTCTTTAAAATATTCCTTTTAAATTAGTGGAAGATGATGAATTTGAAGATTTATTTATAGATGATTTTTACAACGCATTTAAAAAAATTCTCATCAAACTTATCAACATGATATTTTAAAATATTATCAGGAGGAACAAAGAAAAATAATTTCTTATTTTCAATGTTTAAACTATAAATTTTCTTTAACTTATGATATTTGGACATCTAAATCACAAATTGGTTATTTATGTATCACAACACACTAGATTGATGAAGATTGGCAAATGTTTAAAAGAGTTATTTCTTTTATTGTATTTGAAAAGTCACATATTGGTATCAATATTGCAAATTTAATAATTAAACAACTTACAAAATTAGAAATATCAGAAAAACTATTTTCTCTTTCACTAGATAATGCAAGTAATAATATTGTAGCTATTGATTATATCAAAACATCTCTTCTATTGCTATGTCGTTGTGATCTTTTTCATATTAGATGTGTCTGTTATATTTTAAATTTAATTATTCAAAATGCATTTAGGTAATTAAACCCATGATAGAAAAGGTTAGGTTAGTAGCTTATGCTCATAATACTTCTGAAAAAAGAACTAAAAGATGAAAATAATTCTGTAAATAAAAAAATATAAAATATAGACTAATTCCAGAAGATGTTAACTATAGGTGGAATTCTACCTGCAATGTTAAATGTAGCAATAGAATATAACAAAATATAAATTATTTTATTGCTTTATACTTCTAGTTCTAGCTGTGGTAGTATGCATGGAATAACTGAAGATGAATGGACAATTATAAGTAATTTAAAAGCGATGTTACAAGCTTTTTATGATGCTACAATGTTATTATCCAACCATTACTTTAGCTGCTTTACAAGTTTTAAATATTCAAAAAATTTATTAAATATCGTATGGGTAATTATTTTGGAAATATAATTTTTCAAATAGAAAGTAAATTTAATAAATATTTTAAGTCTATTCCTATTATTTTTGGTTTGGGGTTCTTATTTGTAAAACCCCGATAATTTGAATATTATGTGATAAATAATAATAAATATGTTATATGATGATAAATAATATATTTTGATGTTTGATCATGCTAGGAATTGATTTGAGATCAATTCAATGTATATGTGTGGATATATGTGTGCAAATGCACAAAACATGCACGAAGAAGAAATCTAGAAAATAATGATCAGTTACGAGTTTATATGTTTTTCATACTAATATAGTTAGAATCTAGGAAAACATAAAAGAGAAAAGTTATAGGTCTCTTCATCAGATTTCCAACAAATTATAGATCACCTTATTCCTATGTCGGATGTGAATGTTACAGCCAAAATACGGAAGACCTTTTCCCAAACAGACTGATTTGAGTCTTAGTAGTCCACTACTAATATTAGTAGTCGACTAATCGGGCTGATTAGTTTTCTTATGGGTTTCGGGTCAGTTTTGGTTTATATTCGAACCCAGGTTTAACCCTAAGTATATAACATGTTTAGACCCTTTTTCCTGAGTTTTCCATGTGAATTACCAGCCACTACCTCCCCTCAAACCCTAGAGCTTGTTCTTGGCATTCCTCAGGGTGATTCGAGACAAATCGTTGAGCGGAGGGTGAGATCGCATGCTTTTTAAGAGAGGAGGGATCTTGTACACGTGTTCAGAGGCTCGACACGACATTTCAAGCAAGATAACTTGCATCCAAACCTACACCCTTAGTTAATGAATGATCTAAGAGTTTTAAATCGATATTGTACATGTTTATATCTTAACCAAATATGAAAAAGATTAGAATTTTAATATTAACAGTAAACAAATGTAAGATCTATATGGTAATCTTGCTGTTTATGATAGAAACTTGATCATGATCACTAGGGTTGTCTCTAATTTTGTTTTAACATATAAATTATGCTTAGGACTTTCTTTAAACCCTAGTTCGACTTTTATTTGAGGCTTCTTATAATTAATCATACTAAAACCCTAGGTTGGTGATAGCTAAAAGAGATAAATATGTTTATATGAAATTTTATATCTGTTCATGAGTAGTTTCTATCATGTGCGGATACATCATGTGATGTACATATGAGCTAAATGAAGAAAATAGTTAATTAGGTGGTTAAAACCTAATTTAAAGGATTAAAATATTTAGTATCATGTTTCAGATAGCTATGTTGTATAAAAACAAGTTCAAGCATTCGTTTTAGATTCATGATGTGTAAAATCGATAACTAATTAATGTTTGTGCACGGATGTGTGCATGTTTCTGCTTAGTAGTCGACTACTAATGTCCAGTTTGGTTTTACAGAATATGTCTGATTGCAGTAGTTGAGCAGTGTATAGTGTAGTTGACTACTAATATTGATTCAAGTTATACAGAGTCTGGATGGATTTAGTGTAGTCGACTACTAAGGTTAGTAGTCGACTACTAAGACTTTTTCCTGAACTTTTTGTTACATTGTTTTGAGATGCGATCACGGGATTCGAGTCACACGATAGTATATGTATACATGAATAGTGTGGTAGTACACAAATGAGTATCCCAAAAGGGATTGACAAGCGTTGAGTAATTACATTTGAGTTGGAGTAGTTTAAACACATGTGATGGATCGTTAATGGGTTCAGCTCAGTACTATATGAGATAGTGCATCGATATGCCAGATTTATACAGTTTATACATGTGATGGATATTATTGATGGGCTCAGCTCAGTACTATGTGTGGTAGTGCATCGATATTCCATTTGTACATGCCATTGAGTCGGATTTGGATGCTTTGTCTAGCAGTCTGTTCCGCACGAGGGTGCGATGAGGCTTGTTAGTCGTCTTCTAGGATACCTATATGGTAGGTCGTCCCGTACTCATGTTACGCACTAAGATCGGGATGAGACTAATGAGCCGTGTACATTGTAAGGATACCTACAAGGTAGTCCGTGTTGCATGATAATGCGATGAAATCAAAATCTTGTAAAGAGTAGAAATGAAACAATTATTTGATACTCTGAGTTTTAGTGGATACCAAAAGTGTTTATGTCATACTACTGAATATATATATATATATATATATATGATATTATATATATATATATATATTTTGTGTGGAAAAGTGTTCCTATGGTGACGCCTTAGAATAATCATCTAAGGACTGCGGCCTAAAATCACATGATTGAGCTACATTGTGGATGATCCGCTCCATTGAACTTAATGTACATATGTCTAAAACCCTAACACACCGCAAGTTTGGGGTGAACCCATCGTCGTTTGAGCCCTTTCGTCGAGCCGTGAGTTGTGAAAAGTTCTATTCATTTGAAACCGTTAAAATTAATACGAGTGGATGAAGGGTCAAACGACGATGGGTTCACCCTAAACTTGGTGTGTTAGGGTTTTAGAGTATGTAGATCAAGTTCAACAGAGCGGATCATCCACAATGTAGCCCAATCATATGATTTTAGGCCGCGTCCTTAGATGATTATTTAAAACGTCACCTTAGGAATACTTCTCCCATATATATATAAGGTGACACCCTAGGCTCCCACCTAAGGACGCGGTCTAAAATTACATTATTTCATAATTTTTTTACGATCCGCTCCGTTGAACTTGATATACACGTTCTTAAACCCAAATACACCAATTTTGGGGTGAACTCGTCGTGTTTTGACCCTTTATCCACTTGGTGTAATTTTAACGGTTTCGAATGAATAGAACTTTTTGCACGGATCAACGAATGGTCAAAACACAACGGATTTACCCCAAAATTGGTGTGTTTGGGTTTAAGAACGTGTAGATCAAGTTTAACGGAGTATATATATATATATATATATATATATATATATATATATATATATATATATATATGATCGAGATACCTTACTCTTGTGAGTACATGAAAATTATATGTTGATGTCCATTATGGTTTTTTATTTTCTAGTGATGTTTCTTTCCATAGTCGGTATTGATATTTTGGTATCTACAGTCTGAGACATATGGTATATACATGAGGGTTTTCTTGTTTAGATTATTTCGGTCGACATACTATGTCTCATGTTGTAGATTTCTAAGTATTAATACTATTAGATATGGGAAAAATGATGTAGGTAGACTATGCTTAATAGATAGATGCTCCACTCCATCTAGCAGCCCTTCCCTTGGGTGCGGATGGAGGTGATCTTGCTTTAGCGCTCTGATGCTTTTGTTGTTGTTCTTTTTGTTTTAATTTTCTTTTCATGCAATTCAGAGCTTTGGAGAGCCACAGGTTGATGGTCTTCTAGTATAGTCACAATTGTTCAGTTTTCGTAGTGAGACTCCACTATGGTTGGCTTTCATATTCAGACATTAGAGTTTATCTTCTCATTGTAAAGGCTGTGAGCTTTAGTATGATTCCTATTTAGTTTGTGATGAGACATTTTTCTTTTTGTTATCAGATGTATTTCAGGCTTGTTGGTTGAGACATGAGTTCATTTATGAGATTTATCTTTCTACATCATGTCTACTAAGTTTACTATCTTCTTTTTTTCCTATTGAGTTGACTCAACCTGATGAGTCGACTCATGTTCATGTATGAGTCGACTCAAGAGCTAAAAACTGGATTCTTCGAATTTGCAGCTCGTTGTCTCGTTCCACGCTTCCACCTGCATTCCACTGTACTGTTTTACACCTCTATTCTCATGCTATCATGAGAATCATCTATCTTCAAGCTCCCATGAGGATCGCTAAGCTCCCGAAGAGAAGATACACCCGTATCAAAAAATCAATATAAAATAATCAATAACAATAATTATTATTATTATTTTTAATATTCAAATATTAATTTAGAAGATTTTACTGTAACAATTTAATTTATAACAGAAAAATCATTAAAATAAATATAATCTAGATTTTTAAATCATAGAAAATTTTAGAAAATCGGGAAGAATATAAATACTCTTTGGGAAGAATAAAATTTCATATTTAAATACTAGGAAATTTTATTTAAACCAATATTAAAAATTCATGGTTATTATGTAGGGTACATTGACTGACAAGGATACCCATCCTATATTAAAAGCCGAGGATGATACGAGTTGCCGTGCGAGCACCTTTGATCGCGGAATTATCAAAGGTGGGTTGAGAAGAGGATGACAGAAACACAAACACAATTCAGTAAATGGCGAAGAAAAATACCTTCTCTAGATTATGAGTATGAAAAGATTATAATCCCTCTCTCACAATCTC
This sequence comes from Asparagus officinalis, assembly GCF_001876935.1. Taxonomy (NCBI): domain Eukaryota; kingdom Viridiplantae; phylum Streptophyta; class Magnoliopsida; order Asparagales; family Asparagaceae; genus Asparagus; species Asparagus officinalis. The sequence continues at coordinate 36,369,929 of NC_033803.1, forward strand.
ACTAGAATCGAGAACAAACTCTCAATTCTCACTAAACCCTAATACAATGATTAGAATCTCTCTTAATTACCTCTGGTTCTATCTGATTGTTTAGAAACCCTAAAACAATCCTTTATATAGGTGTACAAACGTGGATGGTAATTTAGTAAATAACCAGACCCAAAACCAACAGGAATATGTGTGAACAGAAACCCAAACGAACCAGGAAACCATCGATGAGTTGACTCTTGACTGAGATGAGTCGACTCGTCCGAAACTGGACAAAACTCAAAAACCAGCGATGAGTCGACTCATGACAGTCATGAGTCGACTTAACCTGATGAGTCGAATCATGACTGTTATGAGTCGACTCACAGGCTAAAAACTGGATACTTCGATTCTTCTGCTCGTCGTCTCGTTCCACGCTTCCTCTTGCGTTCCCTTGTACTATTTGACACCTCTATTCTTATGTTATCATGAGAATCATCTATTCTCAAGCTCCCATGAGGATCGCTAAGTTCCGAAGAGAAGATACACATGTATCATGGGTTCCCTCTTTAAGAACTTGAAGTCCTGTTCAAGTTAGAACTTCAGCTGAGGAAACTCTCAAGCTCCTCCATCTTTTCTGCACCACCTGGCCTTGCTAGGAATCCGGTCTCGACGTCCGATCGGAAATAACTCATTCGTCCCGCTCTCGTCATAGTCACCGTTCACTCTAAGTTGCAATTCTTTGTCGATGACTTTTCTGGAAGTCTAATGCACAGCGAGACAAACTTCTTGCTTGCATTCACTAGTCTCTTCACTCACGCCACCATCCCCAAACTTGTCTCCTTCGGAAGAGATACCGAACGAAATATGAACTTTATACCATTCTTAGTGAAGGTGTACTTCTAAGCCCGCCTCTCGTAGATCGCATATCTATCCCATAAGTACAGATTGCCCAGTATAATCTGATAAACATACAATGGAACGACGTCGCATGTGACCCAGTCAATATACGACTCGTGAAGCGCGAATCTGACAGTGCATTGATCAACTACACTCAGTTTCTCCTCCTTCTGAATCCACCCCAATGAATAGGACTTCGGATGCTTGACCGTCTTCAGACTCATCTTCTGCACCAATGCCTCGGATATCAAATTCTTCTTGCTGCCTGAATTAACAATGGTATCAACCAAACTGGTCTTCACTTGCAACTTAAGAACAAAGAGTTGCTCTCTCGGGTCGTCGTCCTCTTTCGTGGTCTGCTTCCCCATCATAAGGTTGTGACTGTTGTTGGGCTCTGTCATCCCCGGGACTTCTTTCCGACCTTGAGCTATCATGTATGCCTTTTTCTCCTCCTTCTTCTTCAACCCTCTTGGCTTGAGATGAGGATACTTCTCCCAACACCGATCAGCTGTGTGCCCTGTCTTCTTGTAATGACTACAAATCAGCCCTGCCTTCCCTAGATCACCCTTCTTCTTCTCCTCCTTAGATTGAGAACCACTAGACTCGCCTCCCGTCTGTTTGGAGTCTCCCTTAGCCTCGTTGCCCTTCTTTTGCTTACCCTCGAGGGCAATAGCCTTCACGCTCGATAGCTTCATCTCCTTTCGGATATAATCGCTCAATCCCGCCATATACTTCATAAACACGGAATATTCCTCCGTCGCAATGTTGAGGACCATCGCCTGCTGCTGGAACTCTATAGTATATTCTTAAACGGTTTGATTGACCCTTTGACGCAAGCCGTACCAGTTGTACCAACGTTCTTTAAGGAATCCCACCAGGTAGAACTGCTTCCCCAGTAACTCCTTGAACTTGTTCCACGACACCGCCTTCTTCTCCTGCTTGCAGTAGGATTTTCAACACGTCAACACGTGCCCTGAGAGCTTCAAAGTCGCGAACACAATCTTCTCTTTCGATGAATAGCCATAAAGAGTAAAATACGTCTCCATCCGCTCGATCCAGTCATCAAACCTCTCGACGTTAACACTCCCATCATAAACATGAATCTCCACCTTGAAGTCAATCTTCAGGTTCTGATAAGAATTCTTACCCCCTTGATGCAATGTAGTCTTAACGGTCTCCTCCTCCTCGTCGGAATCTGAATCTACTCTCTTCATATCGGACTCAACAATTTTCTTCGAAGAAGATTCACCTTGTTTGCCACCTCCATGGATAAGACTGACGAGTTGTGTGAGAGTTGAACCTATCGTCTCGATCTGCTTCTCTAATACATTAATCCTCACTGAATTGTCCCCTTCAGCCATCTTCTTCTTCCTTAAAACCTGAACTCTTTCCAATGAAATAAGGATCTCACCGAGCTTCTTGTATTAGGATCGAGTAAGGACCATACATAGGATGCCCCTTCACCGGATCTAATGCTCTGATACCAACTTGATACGAGTTGCCGTGCGAGCACCTTTGATCGCGGAATTATCAAAGGTGGGTTGAGAAGAGGATGACAGAAACACAAGCACAATTCAGTATATGGCGAAGGAAAATACTTTTTCTAGATTATGAGTATGAAAAGATTACAATTCCTCTCTCACAATCTCACTAGAATCGAGAACAAACTCATGAGTATGAAAAGATTACAATTCCTCTCTCACAATCTCACTAGAATCGAGAACAAACTCTCAATTCTCACTAAACCCTAATACAATGCAATTCCTCTCTCACAATCTCACTAGAATCGAGAACAAACTCTCAATTCTCACTAAACCCTAATACAATTATTAGAATCTCTCTTAATTACTTCTGGTTCTATCTGATTGTTTAGAAACCCTAAAACAATCCTTTATATAGGTGTACAAATGTGGATGGTAATTTAGTAAATAACCAGACCCAAAACCAACAGGAATATGTGTGAACAGAAACCCAAATGAACCAGGAAACCATCGATGAGTTGACTCTTGACTGAGATGAGTCGACTCGTCCGAAACTGGACAAAACTCAAAAACCAGCGATGAGTCGACTCATGACAGTCATGAGTCGACTTAACCTGATGAGTCGACTCATGACTGTTATGAGTCGACTCATAGGCTGAAAACTGGATATTTCGATTCTTCTGCTCATCGCCTCGTTCCACGCTTCCTCCTGCGTTCCCTTGTACTGTTTGACACATCTATTCTCATGTTATCATGAGAATCATCTATCCTCAAGCTTCCATGAGGATCGCTATGTTCCGAAGAGAAGATACACCCAATGATTTTCGTAAGATAAAAAACTGATCTACGTTCAAGAGGAAAATGTGTGTCAGGGAGAAGCATCAAAGAATCCACATTTGGATTGTTGAAAGCAACATTACTCAATAAAGTATCCCCAACTAGAATATCAAGAATCTCAGCTAATTAATTTGTAGGAAAAAGAATAGGACGATTCTTAATGACAGATGAAATGAATGAGGTGTTTGGATCAGTTGAATTAACTTGTAAATTTGCATAAAATAGTCATACAAGATGTGGATAATGTGCACGATGACTATTATAATCAAGCAAATTATACAATCTAGCATCATTAAAGTAAGTACTTAACTAGAAATGATCAAAATCATCAAATTTTACAAATCTCCCGCGAAACAATTTGATTTGGCATAAAGCATGATATTTTCCAATAAGAGAGGGATTTCTAAGATATCATTCATAATATTCAAAATTGTCTGCGAGAGGAGGAGCTGGAGTAGGTATGGGCACGGGTTGGCCTCTACTTGTTCTAGCACGTTTTGTGCGACTTCGAAACATGATGAATAGATAAAATAATGATTTTGGACACCCTAAGAGCAGATCTAACAAATCCTAGAATGCAAACCCTAGGTGAAAGCTCTAGATAAATCTCTAAATAAGTAAAAGAAGATAAGAGAAGGAGGTTTACTGAGCAATTGTGACGCCTCGGGGTTCACACAAGGCTACAGTCTAAGGTAAAACCCGAATTATCAAACTTGCACACCACCAAACACCATGCTACGACATATTTCACCATCACAGTCACTATTTCTCTAGAAGAGTCAACACATAGGTGAAGGTACAAAACAGGCAAATAATAAAAATAGTACAAACTCAGATATGCACAGAAGAAGTGTATGAATAATCAATAAATGAGCCCAATAGAAATAGAATGAATATATCTCTGAGTCTGAAATAAATATCAGCATAATGAGTCAAATGAAATCTCACTAAGGCACTCAGCCTCTACAAAAAGAAATACAAATCTAGAGTCTAAAAATAAATAACTAAATATAGAGTTCTGAAATAACTACAAATATAATAATATCTAGATGGAATCTAAGATGCAATCCCATCAATCTGCGACTCTCCGCGTACCGGCCTCGCTGTCTGAAAGGGGGAAAATAACGAGCATTAAAGTTCTAGCGAGATCATCTCCACCGCTCCCTAGGTGAAGGGGTAGGAGTATATAGGAAAATAGAATTAGTACATAAAGTATAAAATCATTAACATAACTCTAACTGGAGATTGGTATTTGGAAATCCACAACACAAGAATTAGTACGTCTAGCGAAATAATCCAAACAAGGAAACCCTCATGTATATACCATGTCTCAAATTGTAAATCCCTAAATACCAAGTCCAACTCTATGAATGAATACAACAAACAAAAGAAAAGTACTCCAAACCTCAACTATACAGAACCAATGTCTCATCTCGAACTACCATCGGCTAGTCGGCATAATATCAAAAGAAGAATCACCCAACTCATAATTACCACAGGCTATATCATGTATGCTATTTATCAATGGATGTACCTAACTCACGAGCAATCTAATAGCGATACTTTTGTAAGGCTTGCCACAATACTATGCAGACAACGGATACTATCCTACTTACTAAATCACTCTGCGGCAATAGGTTTTATCTCCCTATTCCATGTACACAAAATAATGATACTTTGTAAGGCTCACATAATGTTACATGAATATCGGATACAACCTCCTTACTCAAACGTCCTTACAGCAAATAGATTTTTATCTCTCTATTTTTGGATTCACTCATTCGTCCAACGGTAATAGATTTTATCTCCCTACTCCCAGATACACTTCTAGATGATTGTACAACAGTGAATAGGCTTATCAGCCCAAATCGGATATACATACACCGATCACCTTTGAGTACCAAATACCCCTAGTGTGGTACAACCAAAGTCTTATTTTAGGATAAACACCCACACTGAGCATCCATAACTGATGAGCAAATACTTTATCATACATTAATTCACCTTCATCAACTCAACTTATATCTACTATCTCAATAAAGTGAGTCAAAATAGCATCAACTAAGTGTACGTGCACATGTCTCGGTATGCTTGTCCATGTCATGTGTTCACCATCATCTCAGGTGTTAAACAACTCTTAAACATTAAAATAACAGTATAAGATCAAGAAATTCCCTCAAAAACCAAACAGTGTCAAAAAGAACATGCACAGGCCATTGCCAGATTGGCGGTCGACCGCAAAGCACATAGCGGTCAACCAAAAAGAAACCCAAAACCTCCCAGGCCTCGGACAGGCGAACGGTCGACCGTAAGGTGAACTGCGGTCGACCGGACACGACATCTATAGAACGTGTAGTTTTCTGCATAGGTAGTGTTCGTGACGTGATTTTGTGATTTAACTTGATTAAAACAATATGAATCTTGCATGAAATCACATCAACATCAGTTTAACATCTCTGGGAACAAAATCAACATTTAAAGCATGATTATTCATACAAGAAATCATATTAAAACCCTCAATTATGCACAAAACTTCAAAACGATGATCAAAACATCTAAATTTAGATGAACAATGTTTTAAATTGTTTTCAGATCTTAAAACACTTCTGTAAATTTGTTCGTAACCTCTTTAGCATGAAAAGACCAAGTCTTTATACACATAATATACAAGATTCAATTTTTATACACAAATTACTCAATTAGGTTCTACAAATCTTATTAAAACTCTTTCAAAAACATTTTAAAAAAAAGGGAGAGGGATTAGCAGAGATGAAACTCACCTGAGACTTGTTGAAAAATGTACAAGATGCAAAGCTAATTTAGATCCCTGATCCAAAAGCCAAAAACTAATCGAAATTCCGCTCAAAAGCCCTGAATCTTCTCCAAAAATCAAAATAGGGTTTATGAGGTGTTTGGTGGATGCTAGGGTTTTTAAAAATACTGAAAAACTCGTGAATATATGATATATATATCAGAAAAATTGAAAATAGGCCTCAAAACCCAAAACCAACTCAAACTGGGAAAAAAACAGTTTTCCCGATCTGCGGTCGACCGTAGGGTGAGTAGCGGTCAACCAGAGCACAGTTTTTCAGTTGTGTAGAGCTTTGGCCATTGTGCATGATTCAACCCGTTTCTCTCTTATGTACTGACTTATTTACACTTAAAATACTTGTTAGTGTATTCATACACTAATAAATTATATTTAGCAAAATAAAAATCCACTTATGGTAATTAATCACATATTAATTCCATTCATCATTCATAAGTTTAAAATTTTTTGGGTTTTACATTCACCCCCCTTAAGAGAATTTCATCCTCAAAATTCCAAAATCGTATCACAGAGATTAATAATATGAGAAAAGCACTAAGAGGGGATAATCCAGACAAGGAAACTCTCTCGTACACATCTCGTACCATTAATCCCCAGATTCGAAACGTAAGCAACATTTAGACTTAACAATCTAAAATGCCTGTACCCTCACTCAACCCTTAATTAGATGAAACTAGTACATCGGGCGAAAAATCCAAACAAGAAACCCAACATATATGTACCATATGTTCCGAATGATTAAGAGCTAAGTGTTGAATGACCTATTCTAGTGTTAAATATAAATGTGACTAAATCACATATATAAACATAAATGCACATAAGCATACTCAAACGTCAATATCTTACTTGCTCAAACAGGTGTGGGTAGTCATGACGAACATCCTCCTCATGCTCCCAAGAAATCTCTTCGGTTCCACATGCCAGCTCCATTGAATTTTTACTAATGGAATGACTTTATTTCTGAGCTTTTTATTCTCTCTAGCAAGGATGTATACCACAATCTCTACGTAGTCAGATCATCCTAGATCTCGATCTCTGGTGCATCAATCATCCTCTACTGCTCCTCATCACTCAAATGCTTCTTTAGTATCGAAATATAAAAGACATCGTGTATACTTGACATCGATGATAGAAGGTCTAATCTATAGGAAATAGCTCCAATGTGCTCAATATCCTGAAGGGACCGACATATCTTAGGGCAAGTTTCCCCCGTCTACCAAATCGCCGAATACCCTTCATTGGTGATACTTTTAACATAACTAAGTCTCCGACCTAAAACTCTAAAGGTCATCTCCACTGATCTGCATAACTCTTTTGCTGACTCTGTGCGGTAAGAATGCGCTCTCGAATCAATGTCACCTTCTTTGTGGTCTGCCCAACTAGCTCCGCACCAAGTAATAGACTATCCTCTAGTTTTGCCCAACATATAGGCGATCTGCAAGCCCTCCTGTACAATGCTTCATACGACGCCATCCCGATAGTAGCTTGGTAACTATTATTATATGCAAATTCAATCAATAAGATATGGTCCTCCCAGCTACCCTAAAAATCTATCACATATGCTCGTAGCATATCCTCTAATACTTGATTCACCCTCTCTGTCTGACCATCTGTTTGGGGGTGAAAAACACTTCTAAATGATAACTGGCTACCAAAAGCATCCTGAAAGCTCCTCCGGAAATGGGATGTGAAGACTGAGCCCCGATATGATACAATCGTCTCCAGAACTCCATGTAACCGAACGATCTCTCGGATGAAAATCCCCGCATATGTGTCTGCCGTATACGTCATCCTCACAAGTAAGAAATACACCGACTTCGTCAACTTGTCTACTATAACCCAAATAGATTCATTTCATTTCTTTGATTTAGGCAACCCTACGATGAAATCCATGGAAATATCTGCCCACTTCCACTCGGAAAGGGTAAAGGCTGTAGGTCTCTGATATTCTACCTTAACTTGCTGGCAGGTAAAACACTTAGCCACATATTATGCAATCTCTCTACGCATGCCACTTCACTAGAAGTGCCTCTTCAGGTCCTTATACATTTTCGTCATGCCTGGATGTACTGTATATCTGCTATTATGTGCCTCATCAAATAAATCTCTCTTCCACTGTTGATTGTTCGGCATAACTAATCGACCTTTCATTGAAAGGCCTCCATCTACTCCAATAGTCCAATCAGTCTTGGGTTGCTTAGAAATCTCCCCTTTACGGGTTTGAATCCAAGAGTCCTCTAGTTGAGCTCTGATAACTCTATCGCTCCATGATGGCTGTACTGATAAAGCTCCTACGAAAGCACTACTTCCCCCAATCTTTAGCCTAAAATCATAGTGGCTGAGGGTATAAAGATCTCGATGCAATGAACACCTCAAAGCTCCAAGCTCATGACGATGTTTCTTGCTCAACATGTCTGCTACCACGTTCGCCTTGCCCGAATGGTACTATATAGCAAACCCATAGTCCTTAATAAACTCTACCCATCGTTGCTATCTCTGGTTGAGTTCTTTCTATGAAAAGAGATATTTTAAGCTCTGATGATCTGTGAATAACTTAAACTGTACTCCATACAAATAATACCTCCACCACTGCTGCTAGCTCCAAGTTGTGCGTGGGATAATTCTGCTCATGAGATCTCAACTACCTCAAAATATAGGCCACAACTCTCTGGGTCTGCATCAAAACACCTCCTAGACCCGATAATGACGCATCAGTGTAGACAACAAAAGTTCTATCACTGCTGGAAATAATCAGCACTAGCGCTGAGGTCAACTTAGCCTTCAATGTCTCAAAGGCCTCCTAGAAATCCGTCCCCCAAATAAACTATACACCCTTCTTAGTAAGGCATGTAAGTGGCGTCGCGATTTTTGATAAATCCTCAATAAAATTCGTGTAATAGCCCGCCAGACCTAAGAAGCTACGAATCTCGATAATGGTCTTCGGCGGCTCCTAATCAAGAATGGCCTCTACTTTAGTCGGATCTACTGTAATGCCCTCCTGGCTGATAACATGGCCCAAAAATTTGACCTCCGATAACCAGAATTCACAATTGCTAAACTTAGCGTATAACTGGTGCTCTCGTAAAGTCTGCAATGCCAACCACAAATGCTGCTCGTGCTCGGCTTCCGACCTCAAATAAATTAGAATATCATCAATAAAAACTATCATGAACTAGTCCAAGTATGGATGGAAAACCCAATTCATCAAATCCATGAATACCCACGGGTGCATTGGTCAGCCCAAATGGCATGACAAGAAACTCGAAAGACCCATATCGAGTTAGAAAGGCGGCGTAGGGAATATCCATCTCCCGAACCCACAACTCATGATAACCAGAATGAAGATCTATCTTTAAGAAATACTACACTCCCTATAACTGATCGAACAAGTCATCAAGCCTCAGCAATGGGTACCTGTTTCGGATAGTGATCTTGTTCAATTCACGATAATCGATGCACAATCGCATACTACCATCCTTCTTTTTTACAAAAAGGACCGGTGCTCCCCACGAAGAATGACCCTGATGAATGAATCCCTGATACAACAACTCATCTAACTAGACCTATAGCTCTCTCATCTCAGCAGGCGTCATATGGTAAGGAGCTCGAGAAATCGGCACAGTGTCTGGCTGCAACTCTATGCAAAACTCAACCTTTCTCATAGGAGGTAAACCTGGTATGTACTGAAAGACATCCTGGTACTCTGAGACCACTCGTGTCTCACTCAAATCTATACCCCGATCCTACAACATCACCTCCTCGACATATGCCAAAAATGACTCCGCAATCTGGTTGCCTGGTGAGGTCATTACCACCAACTCAGATCCATTACTAGCTCGTAAGCTGACTATTTTCGCAAAACAGTGGATACTCACATGGTAGGAAGATAACCAATCCATACCAAGGATAACATCAAACTCAGACATACGCAACACGATCAAATCAATCACGAATTCGGAATCGTCTAAGCTGATGACACATCTCCTACAAACGCTCTTTAAAAGAGACATCTCTCCCAGAGGAGTAGACACAGATAACGGAATATGTAATGGTTGCGCTACAAGCTAAAGTCTAACCATAAAATCGTAGGAGATGAAAGAATGTGAAGCGCCAGAATCGAAAAGAATACATGTTGGAAGGGAGTTCACAAGGAAGGTACCATCCACCACTGCTCCACTCGCATCATGGTCATGAGGGACAACTGCATAAACTCTACCAGTAGCTGAAGGATGCTGTGCTGCATCGCCTGGAACGTATGGGGCTATATATCCCTGCTGGATCTCCTGAATCACACGCACCTATCCCTTAATCCTCGGGACTACTGGAGGTGCCTCAATCCTCAACTGTTGGTCCTGATCACATCCCTAAGTGCAGTTCTGCTGATGCTGCTGATTCTTGGCCTGCTGGCCTGCTATGGGTACAATGCGGCAATCTGCTACTTTGTGTCCGAACCTGTTGCATTTTAAATAGGTCCCCTGAAATCTATGTTGTTGCACCCTCTTATCCTGCTGGTGTCCCTTCTTATGTGGACCTTGCTGATGTGGACCCTTACTCTGTTGTTGGGGTCCTCCTAAGCCTACAAAAGGTCACTTACATTTCCCTTTATCCTCCTGAGCCATGGCAGAATTCGCCACCTCCATACTGAACGAACCTTCGAGATACTAAATACCAACGTAAACCTGGGCGAAGTCCCATCATGAACATCTGAGCCTACTGCTCCTCGATGTGCTACATGCCCATAAATCTAAGTAGTGACATGAATTTACTCTCAAAATCCATCACAGACATATCCCCCTACTCCAACCGAACTAGTTCTATCTCCTTCCCGGCTTTCATGGCTGCCGACACATACTGCTCGTCAAAGAAGTACACAAAGGTCTCCCATGAAGCTATCATCCTCTGCTCTGGAGTGAAACAAAGCTGGTACCACCCTCCCGCATCGCCCTTAAGGCTGAAAGCTACCAGCCTCTGCTTCTGCACAGTGTTCACATTAAGCATATCCAAAATGTTGCTTACATCCTCTTTCCATTTGTGTGCAGCAATAGAATCCGTCGAACCATGAAACGCTGGTGCCTTCAACTTTTGGTACCTCTCTACTAGACGAAGCCAAGCCTCCTACTTAGCAGCTCCATCATCAACTGAGGGTGGTGGTGAGTCTACCCATGTCTCCTCTGGTATCTCCTCCTTAATGGCTGTCTCCTCCCGATTGGGAGTCTTCTGTCGAGCCTGATTTGTAAGCTGCTCCTCAATAGCTGCTAGTTGAACTGCCAATAGTGCTATGAGATCCACTAAGTATTATGGAGTCAGCTGTGGCCCTGGCTCTCTGTCGTCTTGCTCACCTCCCTATGCACGAGCACCTTTGCATCCACGTCATCTTCCTAACATCTATAAGTTTCGGAGTAGAACTTATTAAACATAGTGAATAGGATCGCAAGCATGAAAAGATATAATGTATACCAATAAGTAAATCGTATCACATATTCATCATTGCATGCTTTATAATTTAAAGCAAATAGTTCATCATAAAAAAAAGTTTGTAATTTTCGCGTATATATATAACATGTCCTCACTCATACTAGAAATTCTTATCGGACACTATACATGATTCCTAGAAAACTCTATCCTAGCTCCACAATATGACACAGGGATGATCCTAAGGATGTTGGAATTAGAGCTCTGATACCAACTCTGATGCCTCGGGGTTCACACAAGGCTGCAGTCCAAGATGAAACCCGAATTGTCAAACTTGCCAAGCACCAAACATCATGCTACGATATATTTCTCCATCACAGTCACTATCTCTCTAGAAGAGTCAACACATAGGTGAAGGTACAAAACAGGCAAATAATAGAAATAGTACAAACTCAGATATGCACAGAAGAAGTGTATGAATAATCAATAAATGAGCCCAACTGAAATAGAATGAATATATCTCTGAGTCTAAAATAAATCCCAACATAATGAGTCAAATAAAATCTCACTAAGGCACTCAGCCTTTACGAAAAGAAATACAACTCTAGAGTATAAAAATAAACAAGTAAATGTGGAGTTCTAAAATAACTATAAATATAATAATATCTAGATGGAATCTAATATGCAATCCCATCAACCTGCGACTCTCCGTGCGTCGGTCTCGCTACCTGAAAAGGGGGAAAACAACGAGTGTCAAAGCGCTAGCGAGATCATCTTCATCACTCCCTAGGGGAAGGGGTAGGAGTATATAAGAAAATAGAGTTAGTACATATAAGTATAGAATCATTCATATAACCCTAACTGGAGATTGGTATTTAGAAATCCACAACACGAGAATTACTACGTCGAGCGAAATAATCCAAACAAGGAAACCCTCATGTATATACCATGCCTCAAATTGTAAATCCCTAAATACCAAGTCCAGTTCTATGAATGAATACAACAACCAAAAGAAAAGTACTCCAAACCTCAACTATACAGAACCAATGTCTCATCTCGAACTACCCTCGGGTAGTAGGCATAATATCAAAAGAAGAATCACCCAACGCATAATTACCATGGGCCATATCATGTATGCCATTTATCAAAGGATGTATCCTACTCACGGGTAATTTACCATGGGAGCAAAACTACAACTATAAGCATATATATATATATATATGTTTGCATCTTCACGTACAATAGCGATACTTTTGTAAGGCTCGCACAATACTATGCGGACAACGGGTACTATCCTACTTACTAAATCATTCGCGGCAATAGGTTTTATTTCCCTATTCCATATACACAAAATAACGATACTTTTGTAAGGCTCACATAATGTTACGCAGATATCGGATACAACCTCCTTACTCAAACATCCTTACGACAAATAAATTTTTATCTCTCTGTTTCCGGATTCTCTCATTCGTCCATCGGTAATAGGTTTTATCTCCATATTCCCGGATATGCTTCCAAATGATCATACAATGGTGAATAGGCTTATCAGCTTAAACTGGATATACATACACCGATCACCTTCAAGTATTTGGTACAATCGAGGTCTCATTACGGGAATCACAACCAAATACCCCTAGTGTGGTACAACCGAAGTCTTATTTCAGGATAAACACCAACACTGAGTATCCATAACTGATGAGCAAATACATTATCATACATTAATTCACCTTCATCAACTCAACTTATATCTACTATCTTAATAAAGTGAGTCAAAATAGCATCAACTTAGTGTATGTGCACATATCTCGGTGTGCATCTCTATATTTGGTGTTCACCATCATCTCAGGTATTAAACAACTCTTAAACATTAAAATAATACAGTACAAGATCGAGAAATTCTCTTAAAAACCAAACAGTGTCGAAAAGAACATACATAGGCCACTGCCAGATTGGCGGTCGACCGTAGAGCACGCGGCGGTCGACCGAACAGAAACCCGAAACCTCCCAGGCCTCGAACTGGCGAACGATCGACCGCAAGGTGAGCAGTGGTCGACCAGACGCGACATCTACAGAACGTGTCGTTTTCTGCACAGGTAGTGTTCGTGACGTGTTTTTGTGATTTAACTTGATTAAAACAATATGAATCTTGCATGAAATCATATCAACAGCTGTTTAACATCTCTGGGAACAAAATCAACACTTAAAGCATGATTATTCATACAAGAAATCATATTTAAACCCTCAATTATGCACAAAACTTCAAAATGAAGAAAAAACATCTAAATTCAGATGAACAATGTTTTAAATCATTTTCAAATCTTAAAATACCTCTGTAAATTTGTTCTTATCCTTTTTAGCATGAAAAGACGTAGTTTTAAAAACATAATATACAAGATTTGATTTTTATACACAAATTTCTCAATTAGGCTCTACAAATCTTATTAAAACTCTTTTAAAAATATTTTAAAAACAGGAAGAGGGATTAGCAGAGATGAAATTTGCCTGAGACTTGTTGAAAAACATGCAAAATGCAAAGCTAATGTAGATCCCTAATCCAAAAGCTAAAAACCAATCGAAATTTTGCTCAAAAACCTTGAATCTTCTCCAAAAATCAAAATAAGCTTTATGGGGTGTTTGGTGGCTGCTAGGGTTCTTAAAAATACTGAAAAACTCATGAATATATGATATATATATCACAAAAAATAAAAATGGACCTTAAAACCCGAAACCAACTCAAACTGTGCAGAGCTTTGGCCATTGTGCATGTTTCAACCCGTTTCTCTCTTATGTACTGACTTGTTTACACTCAAAATATTTGTTAGTGTACTCTTACACTAACAAATAATATTTAGCAAGATGAAAATCCACTTATGGTAATTAATCAAATTCCATTCATCATTCATAAGTTTAAAATTTTTGGGGTGTTACAGCAATCAAGAGGCAAACAAGCTTGACGGTTGACTTGAAGTGTGTCCGGTTGACTGGAAAGATCGGAGGCAAACGCTAAGAGCTGGTCGACTAAAAATATGAGAACGAGAGAGGAAGTTGGGGATTCTGGAGCTAGGGTTTCACATATAGGACAAAATTAACAGTTAGGATCTAGTCAAAACCAAGATTGAAGGTTAGGATCAAGTGCCAAAACAGAAACGAGTCACAAATGGATCCAAAAAAGGGTCGGATCAAAGACAAACAGCAACCAAGACCCGGAATTCTAGAGTCCGTCAGTCGACTTATAAGTCGACTAATGACCAAAAATCTAGTATTTCAAGGATGATATGAACTATGTTTTAAACTCATAAAAATTCATTTTTATTTTATTAAATCACTGAATAAACATATCTGAAAATGTATTCTTTTAGATATACAAAAAGTTTTAATTTTGAAATAATTTAATAAATTTTTATAAAACATGAAATTATATCAACAAGCGAAACACAAAAATCAGGAGATGAAAATAAAATTCAAGTTTGTTAAGATACCCAAATGTTCTTGGTGTCGGATTGCTTACGGACATGACCCATATCATTAAATCTCAAAGCCCTTGGGTTATGATCTCATTTCGGGGCATTTTGTGCACGTACACGATCATAGCAATAATTGTGCAAATGACCCTTCTGATTACAATACGCGCAATGAAGAGGATGCACTTGTTTATGTTGACCATTTGATTATGCACATGAAATATTTACAAATAAGGATGATCTTTTAAAATTATTTTTCAAATGTGAAACTCTTTTCAAATCAAAATAAAATTTGACCTAAACGACCACAAAAATCACATTTATACACAATAACATGCTTATGATGAACTTTTTGTGCATGAGTATGTGTATGTTATGATAAAGCTTGATGGGATGCACAAGTAGTAAAATTATTTGACTTGATAGATTTTTGTGCATTATAACAAAATTTAGCAATATGCCCTTTACGGTCGTAAATAGAGCACTTATAAATCTTGTTATACATGTGTGCATAGTATGTGAGAGTTTTGGAAGAATTTACACGGGACTTGACATACAAATCCATAAGCTTATTGTTATTAGCAATGCTTGTTTTTAATGTTTAATCTAAAGATGATATGTGATTCTTAACATGATAAACTCATTAACTTGCACAAATGTATTGTTATTAGAAGTAGAACATATATAATTATTCTTAAAAGAATCAAATTCATTTCTAATATTTTTTTTCTTCTAATATGGCATTATTTTTCTCATGAGTTATGCTAACAACATTTGAATTTAAACAATCATGATCCAATTTTAATTTTTTATTATTTTCTTTAAGGATCATATTTTCTTTAACAATAATATCAAACTTAGAAGCTAACAACTCATGATCGGATTTTAAATTTACATGCTTGCTTTTTAAAAGCAATAAAGTTATGATGCAACTTTTTATAGGCATGCATTAATATATCATATGCACATGTGAGTTCACTAATAGATAATTTACTTTCGGAATCCGAATTGCATACCTCACTAGGACTATCGCCTAGTAGTCGTGTGCATAATGATGATGAAGCTCCAATATCACTTGAAGTGGAATCCACCAAAATACTTCAGATTTCCGCCAAGTTTCCTTGATGTGCTTCTATAATTATCAATAATTTGTAAGCACTATCAAAATGACCAAGCTTGTTAGATATAGATGAATCAAAGGCATTTAGTAAAAATTTTAATAATTACTTGTTCATGGTAAACATTACCTTATCATCATTACTCCACTTGGATTTCTCCAAAGTGGGTACAACATAAGTATAATCAATAACTTACCATAAATCAAATGTAGGCCTTAAAAATTGCCTATATGTTCTCACACGTAGCTCAAGATAAAGAGAAGGTGATGAACACTATTATCTAAGTCAAAAAGGATTATCCAATGCTATAAAGAAGCAAACAAGTGCACGAAGCGAGTCAGCAAAGCGTACGAGTCAACGAAACGCACGAAGCGAGTCAGCAAAGCGTACGAGTCAACGAAACGCACGAAACGATGAAGAAACAACACAATCAAAGCTGTTTTTCATACCTGGAGTGCGAAACACCCAAGAGTATTTTATACACCCAAGGCATTTTATACACATGTGCAAAACACCCAAAGGTGTTTCTCATATGTGTGAAACACCCAAGGGTGTTTCGCACCAGTCAGGACTCCCGGGACGTGTTTCGACAGTTTTTGATCTATTTTGACAGTTTTGAAGCCTCCCTAAATACCTTGAGGCTATCCTTATATATAGGAGAGCTATTATTAACTGAAGATAAGGCTAAATCATGAATTCTTATCTGAAAATAGGGCATCCAAAGCCTATAAATACACCTCTAGGGCCCCTATACACGGGGAATCAGAAATTTGGAGCTTGGAGGCGAGTTGCTGACCCTGTGAAAGAAGAGGCACGAATTTTAAATCTAAAGGCGAGATCTTGGCGGATTCTTCAACATAAAGAGGAAGCTTTCGAGAGATCTGCAGCTTTTCCATCTTCCCTTGGGATCAAACGTCATTTTGATCTTGAGAAGAGTATTTATCTCATATTATTGAGATATTTACTTCTGTTCTTGTGTCTAAAACAAAACAAGAACAGTGAGCCTTCGTTTTGATCAACCTAAATCTGATACTCGGCAGTCTACGGACTAATGCGTCCCCGGTACAGACAAAGATTCCTCATAAATAGCGACAATAAATGATCATGCGTGTGTTTTTAGGAGATATTTGTTTTTTCATTCGTGTAAGAAAAGTCTTATAAAAATGCTCCTCCTTTCGAATCTTGTAAATCGATAAACGATTATAATGGATTTTCAAATGAAATCGATTTTCAACGTAAATACGCTGGTGACCATAGTTGGAGCCAATAGCCTCTCTGCCAAGGCTGTCATGTCACAACCCAGGATCAAGATCCCGATTGATGCAATGGTTGAGTACGAATTTGACCAATAGAAGTTTGAGGAGTACGTCTCATCCTCCTCCTCCAGATCCTCCTCCCCTCGCAACTGTAGGAAGATCTCTTTTTTAAAGAAGGTTCGTTGGTCTTCAAATCTGAAGACCCGGGGCAATGACTCTCACCCAAGCATTATTGAAGGTTCCTCTCACAATGCCCCTCCGACATCTAATAAAGCTGGATCTGTGACTCGCAATAACTCCTCTTCACTCAAGGAGTTGACTGCTGAAGACGTACCAGTTCTAACGAAAAGGGCTCGTCAGAGGCAGCGCCAATATTTCGCTCGTCAATTCGTCAATGCCTTAGAGAAGGTGGATAGAGTCCGCTATCACATGGATCTGGAATTTAGGAGGCGTCAAGAGACTAAGACGCCACCATAACAAGCAATTGACTCCTCCTCTAAACCATCAACCAACAAATGGGTCCATGTCAAAAGGACCCGTCCAACTCTCGAGGAGTGCATCTAGAAGCACCCTGCACTTCTCGCTCATACACGGATTCTTGTGTAGAAGGCACATGAATTATAGAAGGTGGCTAAAGAACTGCTAAAATCCAAATAAGTCTGGGTGCTGAAGGCTAAACAACCTTGAAATCAACTCAGAAAACTATCGAATCGCCTCCTCCAAAGAGAAATAGTACTGAATGTTTTGCACTAGTGTGAAATAGTATAGACTGTTTTGCGCAGAGGTCCAGCCCCACGGATGTTTCTCAGCCTCCGTCAGCCTCCATTCCCACTCCGTCTACTCCCATACCACCGATGAAACCTTACGGCAACAATTATCTATCAAAATTCAAGATTATGATGATGGATCACCTTGGTCCTCTATACAAAGATCAAGACAAAGCTCCTATTAAAGAACACTTGGGTCCGATGAAAAAAACCCGAGCGACTCTTCAGGCTGGGGGTCGTACATGCCCTCTTAACAAGTCGATTCCTATAACCACCTGCTTGGGGGTGCGTATGGAAGACCAGGAGCCCGTTAAGGTTCCACTCTCACAAGAGCGTGGTTCTAAATGTGTGACTCCAGAGAACACCAACAAGGCATTGCCTCTCAAGAAGTAAATGTTTTCATCAGACGATAGCATTATACTTGGAGATTCAAACTAACAATCGTTATGTTACTCTAGCCACAACGCTGATGAGTTATACTATCGGACTAGGGTACGAAAAAATCTCAAAAGAGAAGTATCCCAGAATCGGACTCCTAATGTCCTTGTGAGAGGCTTATCAGGATAATATTATCAGAATGTAGCTACCCAAGATCACTCTACAGAGGGTCTCGGTATTTAAAAGACTTTCCACTGAAGTGCCCAAATCTAAATCAACACGCTTCTACAAAATAAGATCAGTCGGTCAAGATGACAAACTCCCAGAAGTCACCATCAACATGGCCGATAAAGAAAAGTCAACACGACATTCCAGTTCCAATCCTTTTCCAAGGGTGTCCTAGCATCTCACTTGGCTACGGTTGGGGACTATCAGACCCAGACCAAATAGAGGACAATCCTTAGATGATGAAGCATCAGACGCTTGCTCTGTAATTACTTCTGACAATACATTGTCTAGCGTAAGACGAACTCGGGAAGCATTCATGGTCACTACTGAACAAATGGCTCAACTGCTTCAAGAAGCCTTGTCCAAGCAGAAATAAGAATTTAAAGTCAAAATGGAGTTGACCGTACAACGGATGAGGGAGTCATATGACCAACAGCTTCAAGCCTTATCAAATCAGTACGATGAATCTAGTCATCGTAACGCTACCAATCAAGAAGTTGAGCCGATTTAAAGATCTTCTCATCCAATGTCCTCATCACGGTATAGAAAAATGGCGATTGTGCTAAATAATTTATGAGGGTTTAGATTATTCTGTAAAAACTTCCTTAGAATTAATGTGCCACGGGGATTTCATGAGGAAAAATGCCGACGAAGCTTGGGAATTTCTAGAGAGTCTATCCGAGAAAACAATGCAATGGGAACACTATGATGATAGGGTTTCATCAGTTCCCCATTCTAAGTCTAGTGGTCTTTCCTTGGAGTCAAACATTACTTCTGAAGCAATGATGGCGATGATTCTGCGAAGGTTAGAAGCCTTAGAAATTAAGGAACGAGCTCCAGCTCAAATCAATTATGTTTCTGCCCCAGGATGTCATAATTGTCAGCCTCCTACCCACGTTTCAGAGGAATGCCCTCTCCTAGGAAACAACAATCTAGAGAAGGTATTTTCCTTCGCCAATTGAATTATCGTGTGTGTTCCTACTGTGTTCTTCTCAACCCCACATTTGATAATTTCGCGATCAAAGGTGCTTGCATGGCGACTTGTATCAGGTTGAGTGTTGATTTGTATAAATAAATGGACTAAAACAAGAAGAAAAGGAAAACCAAGAGAAGAAAGTGGATAAAAGAGTTGAAGAAAATCAAGTTATGAAACTAGGAATCTAGGATTGAATCCACTAAATAATTCCTATTTAGATTTTATAACTACACTCTTATCTCATATCACTAGGTTTCTTAAGCATAGATTATCAAATTAATTAAAGCAAACATAACCTATCAAATTCATTTCCAAGTAATATTATCATTCATGAATAGAAACAAACAATTAGATAATAATTTTAGAATTGAAAAAACATAATGTAAAATCTCATGAATTTGAATATTATGTAATATATAATAATAATTATGTTATATGGTGATAAATAATATATTCTAATGTTTGAGTATGCTGGGGATTGATTTGAGATCAATCCAATGTATATATGTGAGCTTAGTAGTCGACTACTCTGAGTAGTAGTCGACTATTGGAGTTGTTTCTAGATTTTCTTTTAGATTTCGGGTCGGATTCATTTTTTTTCGAACCCAGTTGTATATATGTGTATATATACTCGTTTTAAAGCTCTTTTTACCCTCTTTCACGTGGGATTTACTCTAGCTACCTTCTCCCTCAAACCCTAACCGTAATTGTGAGTTTTAGGAGAGTTGTAAGGCGTTTGTCGAGAGGAAGGCGGAGTTTGGTGATCGTGGTTGAAGAAGAAATTTTCATACACGTGGTTGAGGAGTTCAACAGCACCTTGGGGCAAGATCATCTTCATCTAAACCTGCACCCTTAGTAATTTAAAGATTTAATGAGTTTAATTCAATGTTTAGCATGTTTATGCTTATTTTCATGTGATAAAAGATAGACTTTCGATAGAACATCTTTAACCCTTGACAAATCTGATGTTTCTTTACTGTTTACATTAGAAATATGATCATGATCGTTAGGGTTAATATTAATTTCATTTTTACCCTGTTTAATTAAGTTTAGCCCATGTGAAAGCCCTAGTTTGTTAATTAATTGAGTTTTTCTTGTAGTCTAATCATTCTAAAATCTAGGGTTGTGATACCTAGACTTGTGATCAAACTTAAAATGAAATATATCTCTGTCATGTGCAGATTCTATCATGCCTTCATAATCATGTTGTTTATATATGAGTAATTGAAGAATTTGTTTAACAAAGAGGTTAACCCTAATTAGATTCATAATCATGTTGTTTATATATGAGTAATTGAAGAATTTGTTTAACAAAGAGGTTAACCCTAATTAGATTAAGCTAATTCTGAGTAATTGAAGAATTTGTTTAACAAAGAGGTTAACCCTAATTAGATTAAGCTAATTCTATGTTTCATATTCAAGTTAGACTCTTTAAAAGTATATATAATGTTTTTAATCACATTTAACATTGCATGTGTGTGTTCTTTGGTTAATTTCCTGGACACGCAATGTCAGTTTTCATGTTGATGTAGTGTAGTTGACTACTAAGCATAATAGTCGGCTATACTATCTCACTTTTGATTTACAGAGTATGTTTCATAGCAAAGTAGTCGACTAATGATCATTGTAGTTGACTACTCACACTTAGTTTGATTTTCCAGGTTCGGGATGAACTCAGAGTAGTCGACTAATCAGCATATTAGGCGACTACTAAGGCTTGATTTCCTGAGTTTTGTTTTGTATTTGTTTGATATGTGTTTGCGGGGTTTGAGCTGCACTTCCTCACATGTAATTACACAAATACACAAGTATAGTGGCGTTACACACACAAGAGTATCCCAAAAGGGGTTTTGATAAGAATTGGGTTGTTTATAATAGGGTTAGAAATTGTTCATACACTCGTGGGATATCATTGATGAGCACAACTCATTACTATATGGAATAGAGCATTGATATACCAGATTTACACAATTTACACATGAGATGAATATTGTTGATGAACTCAGTTGAGTACTACATGAGGTAGTGCATCGATATTCCATATGTACAGGCCATTGAGTCGGGTTTGGATACTTTGTATAGCAGTTCATCTACACGAGTGTGCGATGAGGCTTATGAGCTGTATAATTATGAGGCTTGTGAGGCCATCTATTTGGATACATATATGGTAGGTCGTCCCGCACTCAGGCTAAGTGCTGAGATCGCGATGAGACTAATGAGCTGTGTACACTATTTGAGACACTTACAGGACAGTCAGTTGTTTTGAGATTAATGATTGATAGCCTAAGACTTGGGCGGATACCAGATATGAATACGGTCCATCTTTGAACTATAAGACCGAGATACTTTGCTCTTGAAAGTATATGGGGTTATATGTTGGTATTTATATTTTCTTCCCAGTGATAGTGGAAGATATTATGAATACAGTATATTGATGTCATTATTTCCTTTATGTATTGTTTTATTTTATTCTTAGGTTGGGATCAATGATTAGTGATTCATAATTTGAGACATATGGTATATACATGAGGGTTTTCTTATTTGGATTATTTCGCTCGACGTACCAGTTCGTGTTGTGGGTTTCTAATTGTTAATTTCCTTCAGCATGTTTATTCTTAGTTCGGTATTAATATTTAGATATCTATAATTAAAACAATGGTATATACATGTAGGTTTCCTTGTTTGGAATATATAGATACAGAAAAATGATCTAGGTAAATGATGCTTATAGATAGAGCCTCCACTTAATCTAGTAGCCCTTCTCCTAAGGGTGGATGGAGGTGATCTTGCTGTAGTGCTCTGACGCTCTTTATGTGGTTCTTTTTGTTATTTTCTCTTCTTTTAGGCAGTACAGATATTCGAAGAGCCGTAAGATGACGGAGTTCTTGCATAGTCACCGTCACATGAGTTATTAGTAGAAGCTCCATAGTAGATTTTTATGATTTCATTTAGACTTTAGAGTTTTATTTCATATTGTAAAGGCAATGTGCCTTGGTATGATTTCCAGTTGATTCATGATTAGATATTTATTCATTCTAGATACCAGATGTATTACAGTTAAGACACGATTTCTATTTATGAGATATCTCCTTCTATGTCATGTCTATTGTTTCTATTTCCTTACTTTGCATGTTTTGTACTTGCACTATTATTTGTTTCCCACTAGATGATATTGTTGTGATTGGTGAAACGTGTTTTGCACAGTGTGAGTGCATGGTAGGTTTGACATCTCTGGGTTCACCTTGGATTGCAGCTTTGTATGAAACTAGGGGCATCACACATAAACTATCAAACCATATAAGATAAGTATAACTCATCAAATTCTTTTTCTATTAATTATTATTCTACTTGATTATCTTAAGCATGATCAAATTAAGCAGAAAAAAGAGAGCAATTCAAAAACCAAATAGAAATTAAACCAACTTCGCCTAGTCCTAAATATCCTAAAGATATTAGTTATACTACTCCTAGAAAGCAAGAATAAAAATCAAGAAAATCCTAAATTACAAAGCATAAAATAAACCATGAACTAAAAGCAAGAAATTAAATCCTAAATATACAATTCTAAATAAGAAAATAAAAATAAAATAAAAATTTACATTGCAAGAGGTTGGCCCTTCTTGAAGCAAATCTTCATCAATATAAGAGAAGAAGAGGAAAATTAAAAAAGGAGAAAAAAAACTTCTATTTTATTGCAAAACTAAAGTTTTAAAACTTGGAAAACCTTCTAAAAAAAGAGTAATCATCCTTCGTAAAATAGAGTTTTATAAAAAAAAAAATTACATATCCCTCATCATCACTCTCTAACCTTATTTATAGCCTATAGCAATCAACATCAGCCATTAGCGCAAACTTTGACTCCAAGAAATCAAAATCAGTAACTGTTAGAAACTAATTGATTAGTCAATCGATTAGTTTATCAATTAGCTAATTGATTAGTTTATAATAGAATTTGTCTTCTTATTGACTTGTTGACTTGTCCCTTCTTCGACTTTTGGGCTTTGTAGGCTTCCTTTAGGCTTGTTTTAGGTTTCAAGTAGAGGTCTTTTGGGCTTCTTTAATCTTTTATTTGATAGTTTTTTTATTTCTTACAAATTCATAAAATATAGTGATCAAGTAATATGAAGTACCTACTGAATAATAAATAGTTAACTAATCATTATTTATAATGGCTATTGCACGATCAATCTGCTATGACTCATTTCTTTGTCGTTTTGCCTCTAGTCTCTTTGTGGCTTTTTAGAATTGTGATTGGGACTAAAAAAACCATGTTTCTACCTTGTTTCTAAGGAAGAAAAAAATTGAAGAACTAGGGTTTCATGTAAGATTTTTTTTGGGAAAAATGTGAAGGCCCCAAAATGAAGACCCTGAAGTGGCCCAGCACCACCAATTAATCATGTTAGGCTTTAGCCCTAAAAAAGTGTGAAAAGTGTGGTCCAGCCCCAAAAGCCCACCTTTATACATATACTATGTGTATTTTGATAAAACTACTGTAAATG
Source organism: Asparagus officinalis (assembly GCF_001876935.1). Classification (NCBI taxonomy): domain Eukaryota; kingdom Viridiplantae; phylum Streptophyta; class Magnoliopsida; order Asparagales; family Asparagaceae; genus Asparagus; species Asparagus officinalis. Next base: position 36,394,039 of record NC_033803.1, read on the forward strand.
CCCTCTTCTCCCTCTTCTCTCTTCTCACCGTCGCCATGAAGCTGAGGTCAAGGGGTTGTAAGCTCTGCGA
>NC_033803.1:36394132-36408183 GCF_001876935.1 Asparagus officinalis
CCACCTCTGCCGCCTCACGTGCTCCGCGTGCCTCTCCCTCTCCGACCCTAGCCTCGCCCTTATGGGCCCCGGATCCGACCCGATCCACCCCCTCTGCTACCTATGCGGCCCATCTCGGCAACGTCAGCATCCTTGTAGGGTAAACTACATAGCTGTTTCTTTAATACTGATCGAGTGTTATATAATATAGCATAGAACACCAGATTTCGAGAGATTTTGAGTTTGACCTAAACAACAAGTTCTCCGTGTAGGGTTTTGCTTATGGCGTTTAGGGAAACTTGGTTATGTAATAGCTGTTTTCACTGAATGTTAGTATTTCATAAATTTAATCTTTTTCATTTTATATAGCATCATATATCTAACTAGCTTGATACTTTATATCATGTAGTTTAATCTTTTTCATTTTATAAAGTTAACATGTTCAGCTAAAAGTTAGCATGTTACGAGGAGAGTTAACTTATAATAATGAAAGTTAACATGTAACAGTTAAAGTTAACATATTAGGATGAAAGTTAACATCTTCAGATTAAAGTAGTACAAACGAACATCATTGTTGGCTGATTCTTAAAAAATAAAAAGAAACACCATTAAAAGCCCATCTTTTTTCACTGTGTTCCATCCCATAATGAGTAGTACAAACGAACACCCAAAATACCTCTAACACATAAATTAAAAATCAAATTAGAAAATAAGAACTTATTGTTCATCTCCTGAGATATGAACCAATATATCTCATACTGCATGTCTCAACAATTAACACTGTTACCCAATCTGCTACACCTTGAACCCTCATTTCTATCACGATATTTCTATTACAATAGTCAGAAACAACATCAAAAACCATTCAATTCAATCCATCATCATCATCATCTACGGCAATCACGACACTTCTGACATGCAAATCACAAAACCAACTAAATATATGTTGTATCAAAACAAAACGTAAACATATGGTGGCAAAAATACCAGAAAATACAATAAGAACAATAAAGATCAAGCTTGTTGCATTGTTTGTCATCCACATCAGCTATGTACACAACTAAACTAATATACATAATACAAGCAGCGCACAAGTTTTGGTTCAACCAATCAATTTTTAAAACAACTTTCTCCCATAACTTCTTGCTTCATTTCCAAGTCACCAATAGAAATCTCCTCCAGATCTTTCACCTCCAGTTGTGTATGTGGGTCGGCATAAAATTTCCTCATGATTGAGTTTCTTACTTCCATATATATTTCAAGAGTTCTGCTCTCAGACTTCCCATTGAAAAATGAAGCTAATGTGTGCTTTTCTATTGGATGGATTTCTTTCCAAGAAAACAAGCCTGCACAAGGAAACAAGGGGGAAACAATAATTAATTGTGAAGCTTCAAGTGATCAAAGTAAGCATATAACTAGAAATCATAACAATCCTATTCACCAAACATATAGTCGGTGGAACTAACTATATCCTCCCAAATGCCCAAAATTATCCCAATTTCAAAAGAAATGAAGGAGCTAGATATGAAACATCAACATTATCCTCCCTAAACCCTAGAAATCAAGCGCATCACCAACTTCTCAAAAACAAAAGAGAAATCACAAAGCAAGGACTTTAGCAACTGATCCTTAAACTCACCGGCTGGTGTCAGGACCACATGAACGCCACTTCCTCGAGATCGAACGAGATCAAACTTTCACAGATTACAACTTCGATGAAACACAAACAAACTTACGAGATCCTGAACATGTTAACTTTCACGTGAGCATGTTAACTCTCATCTGTATATGTTAACTTTTAGGTGTATATGTTAACGTTTAGGTTTATATGCTAACATTCTGATAATCATATTTTTATTGTAATTTTATACCCTTATTATCTATTTTACATGAATAAATATACCACTAATAATTATTTTATCTTTAATTACATGTTAATGAAGAAATAATGAATAAAAGCCCAAAAGACTCAAACTTCCTCATTTTGTAACATTTTATTGAAGCCCAGAATCAAGCCGAGTAGCCTATAGAAGCCGGAGAAAATAAAAAATCCAATATGAAAAGAAATTATATTCAAGATGGTTGGCCACAAAGAAACAACGATATCTCCTAATCTGAAAGGCAGAATTTAATATATAATATATGAAAATCACCTATCTCGACGAGACAAATCCATCTATAAAGTCAGAATTTTGATAGGAGCATCGATGCTAGCATCGATGCCTTATTCCTGTTTCGAATTTAAGGTCTTATTTGAGTGTCTTGGGACTCAAGTTTGATACAATAGCTCTCATTCATTGTTGTAAGCTATAAATAGGGGTAGAGAGTGTAGGATTGAGGGTGTAAAAAATTTTGTATCTTCATTTGGAGAAGAGGGTTACTCTTAATTGAGAAGACTTTCTAAATTTATAACTTTTTGTTACAATTAATAAAATAATTTTTTTTACCACTTTATATTTTTCTTTTCTTTGTTGGATAATGAAGATGAAGATGACGATCAATTTGGAGGTTTGTTTTTATTTTCTCTTTTATTTCTTTCTTATTACTTAGTAGTTTAGATTTATATTAATGTCTTGTAGTGTTAATTTACTTTCATGCTTTTATTCTCTTGTTTTAATTTCTTTCATTTAATTCTTATAATTTATTGTGTAGTTTAGTTCTTACAATATATTTTGTAGATTAGATTTTATCTTCTTGCACTATTCGCCTTGATGCTAGAACCCTCTTGTGATTAGTTTTTATTTTTACTTGTTTTTATTTTCTTTGTTCACCTTGAGGCTAGAACCCTCTAGGGAATTACCCTTTTCTTAGATGTGAAATTAATTCTTATTGAAACTCTAGAAATTGCATGAAACTAGCTATATTTCTCTTACGATTTGTTAATCATTCTCTCATGCTTATAATGTTCATGCTTGGATATTCAACTAAAGAACTAATTGGTAGAAGGAATTTTAGAATTACTATTTAGTTGTTATTCTTTTCATGAGTAATAATTTTACTTGGATGATAATTTGATAGATTATACTTTCCTTAAGTGGTTTGATAATCTATGCTTAATAAATCTAAAGTAGAATATGAAAAAGAGAATGATTCATATCTTATAAGTGAGATTAGCTAGTGGATTCAATTCTAGATTCCCCATATCTTTAATTAAATCCTCCATCTTAACTTTCTTGAATTTTCTTTTCGTTCTTGCTTATTATTTTTCCTTTGATTCTTTCTTCTTTCCTCTCAATCTCATTTTTATTGTTATTTGCATATATTCACAACAATCCTCATATCTCCCCACAATAACACACATTCATTACTCCTAATTGTCATGCACACAACATAAGAACCGGTTTTAATTATTTCCTACAACACCTTCCTCATGGGATCGATAACTTTTATACTATAACTTGATTGGCTGTGCACATATAATTTTTGGGATATCATTTATGCCCCATCACGTTCACGTGAACATGTTAACTATTAGTTGTATATGTTAACTTTCATTTGCATATGTTAACTTTCTTACGAACATGATATATTTTATCTCTGCACGCTAACTATCAGCTGAATATGTTAACTTTCATCTCTGATATGTTAACTTTCTTACGAACATGTTATATTTTTATCTCTGCAAGTAGTGTATCATAATTTAAATAAAACAAAAAGTGAATATTTCTCACTGTACCTGCAAGTTAAGAAGAAAAGTAATTAGCATATACAAATTGATAAATTGGACTAGCTTATCTATTGAGTTTTACTTACCCAAAGAATGCAGATATCAAACGTCTTACTATCTGAATCAACCTCCATCGATGACCTTTCCAATTTTGATTCATTTATCACATTTGGTGCAACATGGCATTGTTGGAAGTTACATTGTTGCACAAGATCATAATCAAGCACATTATTACATTGGCGAAAGGGATCTTTTAGAAGGTCTTTTGCAGGTAATCTCTCAGAAGTAGGAAGCAAACATTTTTCAATGAAATGCCTTACTTGGGGATCTGTAACTTTTGCAAGTGCTGCTGGCTTTATCCCCTAGAATACATATTATACAACAAAACTATTTTATATGAAGAATTGTATTTAAGCTTTACAATCATCCTTCTAAACTATTTTACACATGAATATAGAGAAGAGAAAAAACTTACGGAAGTGACTTTCTTATAAATCTGAGCTGCATTTTTACATTCTCTATATGGATATTCAAATGTGGCCATCTCTAACATGCACATCCTAAATGAATAAACATCAACTAATTCATTGTATTCCTCCTCATAAAGCTCAGGTGCCATGAATTTAGGAGTACCTATTAATAACGACACAAAAAAAATTTGTTCTAAAAGCATATGGCAATAATAGCCGAAGGGATCGAGGTCGAGGCCGAGGAACCGCATGCGGGCAAGGAGGCGGAGGGCACGCTCGAGTGGCAATGCTTGGCCAACGGTATAGTAGCCGATTCTATAGGGTATTAATATATTTAAACTGTGGAAACGGCATTAAAGGCGTTCGGGGTCGTCGGGGTCTGATGTGTGGTTTTGTAGTCGGTGGGCGGCTTCGTGAGAAGTGGTGGAGCCATGGAAGAGGGAGGAGGACACGGTAGGCCCGAGTGTGAGGTGCGGAGGAATGGTAGTGCGTAGTGTAGGTAGCAGGTGGTCAGTAGGCTTGAGATTGCCGCTCTCTGGTCACCTAGTCGAAGAACTTAAGGCGGAGGAGAGGGAGTGAGGTCGAGACGGGCAGGGGTAGGGGGAGGAGGAGGGGTGTGAGCTGTTAGACCCTAGAGGGTGGGTGATTAGGATCTTATGCTAATCTATCTGATTTTATGCTAATTAAAACTAATTAACAAATATATTCTTGCAAGTATAATATACAACCAATTATGAGCAAGAATATGCAATATGAATAAAGGGATATATCCTGGCAATGAAATATAATATGAGATATATATGCAAGGATATAAAACTAACACAAGAGTAAACAATCGAAACTAGATAGTTGGCAATATAAACAAAGAGGCAAAGGCACAATAAGATTAACAAAAATAAGTGCGCCAATGCAAACTCAAACACATGATATGTTCATGGAGTTCGGTCCTTACGACCCACGTATCCGTTCCTCACCTCGAGGAGATCTCCACTATCACAACCGGGTTTTCTACGCTCACCCAAATAACGTTTACACCTCACACTTGGCTTTCTAGTTCACCAAAAACTCTACAATCAACACACTTGCAATCACACTTTACACCCTCTCAAGTGTTGGTCTCTAGCCTGTGTCTCCCTCAAGTGTTAGAAATTACAACCTACCTCTAGGCATTACCACCTACCCCACTCCTCTTGGGACGACCCTGTCTCTTACCACACACACATCTCGGTGTACAAGTGTATTACAAAGTGAACCTCATAATGTTACGCACAAATACAACTTTGGTTGTTCTCTACAATGGATGAGAACTCAATTAAGCTCACACTCAATGTTACAATCCCACAACACAAATTATACTATGAATTTAAATACAATAAGCTCTATATGGGTGTGTGTAACAATGAGATTTATCAAATCTAAACTCAATACAAAAACTAGCTTTAATGAATAATAATCAACTAAATATGCAAATGTAAAGCTAGATATGAGTTTAGAAAACTTCTCAATAAATCAAGAGAGAGAGAGAGGGAGAAGAGTTGGATGCTCAAACACTAATGGATGATCTTCCTCAAGCTCTTGTGAAATTGTTTTCACAAAACAAACTCTCAAATACTTAAAAGCTTTTTAAACAAACTTAAACCAACCATAAACCCTTGTTAAAACTTTTTTTAAACTTGTTTAAAAAAACTCTTATGGTTACTCTGGTAGTGGGGGGTTTGAGGGTATATATAGGAAGAGAAAAATAACAGCCAAATCCCCAAACAAAAGACCAAAAAGCCCAAAGAATCAGAATTCTGATTCTGCACAAAATATAGTCGTTGCGCGATTGGCGGTCGACCGTGGGAATTTCGCGGTCGATCGTGAGCAACTCTAGAAACTATTTTGAGCTCTGGACATCAGCCGGTCGACCGTGGTAGTTGACCGCGAAACTCTCTGAACTGCATCCGATCGACCATCACAGTCGACCGTGAGCCTCTGAAAAACATCCTGAGTCTCTGGACTCAAGGCGGTCGATCGTGGTGGTCGACCGCAAACTGATATATGACATGAAAGATTTTGAAGTAGTTTTCTGAATATTTTGAAACCCTGTTTAAAAATATCAAACAAATTCATAAAAATATAAAACTTTGGGAAATGATTATAAACATGATAATAAACATGTTACAAAAAGGAATTTTTAGAATTACACTTCCCAATAGTAAAATCTTTTCATTTTTCAAAACTAGTCCAAAACATGAAAATACAAAACACATGTTTTTGATATGTTAGCTAAATCATGTTTTGAAACTTTACAAAATGATGTTATAGACTTAATAAAAGATGTATACAGTGAATGTTAAGTCTATAAACTAAAAACACAATACTTTTGAAAATGCAATAGAATATGAAACAAATGAGATGTGTATAAATAAAATTCTTATTTCATATCTATAATACCAAAACAAGCCATGCACCATACCGTGCAATAACATGTTTCACTATCACAATTACTATCTCTCTAGTAGAGTCAATAAAAGGTGTAAGTACAAAAGCAGGTAAAACATAAAACAGAAATCAACAGATAAAATAATAGAGATCAAATTGATATCCCATCATCTAGCATACTGAAGTACAAGTCAATGTCTGAAATAAATAAACTGAGGTACTCAACAAGTCTCAAATACAAGAATTATCTAACAAGAGGAAAATAAGGCACACAACATTTACAACTTCTAGAATAAAGCCCTCAAATGTCTAAACAAAAGTCTACAGTGGAGCTCAAAAGAAAAATATAACTAAATAGACAGCTAAAGCTAAAATGCATCGCTATCAACCTGCGACTCTTTGGGCTCCTGACTCGTTACCTGAAAGGGGGAGGGACAACGAGCGTCAAAGCGCTAGCGAGCAACATCACAACCAACCCCAAGGGATAGGGCTCATTGTATATGAAAATACAGTTAACACATAATAATATAAAATCATTTATCCTAACAATAATGGGTTTTAGTACTTAGGAAATCATAACACGAGCATATGTACGTCGAGCGAAATAATCCAAACAAGGAAACCCTCATGTATATACCTTGTATCTCAAATTGTAAGTCCCTAAGTACCAAACCCGGAGTCTAATACATGAACAATAAAGAAAAGAAAATGAACCCATCTCTACTGATAAACAAAGTCATGTCAAGCCACAATAAGTGTCACGTCCAGCCTAGGTAGCTATCATGTCCCAACTTCATAAATATGCCGTGCTCTAAACTCGGTTATGTATCATGCTCAAGGTTTAGCAAATGTCCAACACATGGACTAAATGATATGCATGTCCAACACATGAACTGAAATGATAAATGTCCAACACATTGACTATTAGTAATGTATGTCCAACACATGGACTATAAGTAAAGAGGTGCAATCTGTCAAAAGTAAATGCAAAAAGATATACATATCCTATACTCGCACGTGTCTCGATGTACAGGTCTAAACTTGTGTTAAAAGTCAACTCACATGTACAGATAAATCACTAACATTGTAAACTAGTGTCAAATAATCGAGGCGACCCCGAAAAACAAACTCAAACAGATCAAGAATCTGTAAAACATCTCATCAGTCGACTCATGTGTCGACTGATGAAATCAGTCGACTCATTGGTCGACTGAGAAACTGAGAAAAACAAAATCAGCACGTTAGTCGACTAATCAGTCGACCGAACGGCCGCAGAAAACCTGTTTGCAGTTGATTATTTGCAATACTATTTATCTAAAATCATCATCATGAATCCCAAGCATAAAGATACTAATTTTAACATATATGTACTAAACTGAAACAAAAATTTCACATGTAAATACATAAACAAAACCCTAAACATATGCATTCATGCTTTAAAAACGTTTTGAAAACAAAACTCGTGTTTAATCTCTCATTAGAACATTACAGATCTAGATCTTTGATTCACAAAACGTTGGTGAGTTTTTTTTAACATTCTGAAATAACATATCTCCACATTTTATGCTATAAAAATCAAACCTTTGTACACAAAATACGTTTTTGGCTCATCAAAACTAAACTCATAAAAATCATTTGAAAATGTTTAGAAATATGGGACAAGGTTGGGCGAGATGTTACTCGCCTCAGGGGTGATGAAAAGCTTCTGGATCTGCGAGAGAGTGGTTCCCCTTCGCTGCAACGTTCGAAACTCGTTGAAAATCCTCCGAGTTCTTCCCAAAATCACCAAGAACGAACCTAGGGTTTGAGAGAGGAGAGAGGGGGCTAGGGTTTCTCAGATCTGGTGATGAGAGGGGGTGTTTTCGGGTAGGGGAGATCATATATTAACAGCCAGACCCGACCCAAAACCCAAACCAAACAAAACAGATCCGAAACCTGGAAAAACTAGAAAATAGCTCGTCAATTAATTGATCGGTCGACTGAGCTCGTCAGTCGACTGATCGGTCGACTGATTCGACAGTTTCCCTGTTTCGTGCATGTTTTTCTTATTTGCAAAACCAACGCACAAAACTCTATATATATATACACGCATATCATCTCAAATAACTTGTTATCATGTCCATCTATGACCTCAAGCTATTTATCACAATAATTCACATATATGCATAACAAAAAAAAATACGGGGTTTTACATTCTTCCCCCCTTAAAAGAATTTCATCCTCGAAATTTGGAAATTATATCTAAACAAATAATAATACTTTAGACAAGCATATAATAATATTTATACTTAACAATCTAGGATGATCATATTCTCACTCAATCCTTAATCAAATGGAACTAGTACGTCGGGCGAAAAATCCAAACAAGGAACCCCCCATATATATACCATATGTTCCAAAAGGTTAAGAACTGAGCGGAAATATCCTCATTCTAGTGTTAAATCTAAATATAATCACACAAATGCTCATGCATATAAATCAATTCACTTCCTCAATAAATGCAGGAAGTAGCGCTACATATCATCTTCGCGCTCGAGAATCATCTTCGATGTCTACACTTAACTATCTAAAATGTAAATACCCCCACTTAACCCCTAACTAAATGGAAAAAGTATATCGAGCGAAAAATCCAAACAAGGAACCTTTCATATATATACCATATGTTCCGAGTATTTAGGAGATAAGTGGTAATACCCTCATTCTAGTGTTAAGTGTAAACGTCGTCATAATAGAATCTATAAGCCATATATAAACCATACAAAAAGATTTAATTTACCTGCTCAAATATGTGTGGATAGTCGCGACGCATGTCCTCTTCACGCTCCCAAGAAATCTCCTCAACGCCTCTTCGGTTCCACTAAACTTTCACCAAAAGAATCACCTTGTTTCTAAGCCTCTTGTCCTCTATAGCAATTATACAAACTGGAAGCTCAATAGTAGTCAAATCCTCCAGAAGTTCAATCTCTGGTGCATTCAATACTCATTGCTGCTCCTCATCATGCAAGTGTTTCTTGAGCATAGAAACATGAAATACATTGTGGATACTAGACATCGATGATGGAAGATCTAGTCTGTATGACACAGCTCTAATGTGCTCTAAAATCCGGAAGGGTCCAATATACCTCGGTGCAAGCTTTCCTCGTCTCCCGAATCGCTAAATGCCTTTCATAGGCGATACCTTCAGTATAACTGAATCTCCAACCTGAAACTCCAAGGGTCTTCATCTTTTATCTGCATAGCTCTTTTGCCGACTCTGAACGGCTAAAATCCTATCTCTGATCAATGCTACCTTCTCAGTAGTCTACCTCACAAGTTCTGGTCCAAGCATTAAACTATCCTCTGGCTCTGCCCAATATATTGGTGATCTACAAGGTCTCCCGTACAATGCCTCATATGGGGCCATACCGATCGTCGCTTGATAATTGTTGTTATAGTGAACTCTATCAGTGGAATATGCTCCTCCTAACTACCTTGAAAGTCTATTACACAAGCCCGCAACATGTCTTCTAACACCTGATTCACCCTCTCCATCTGACCATCTGTCTATGGGTGGAATACACTGCTGTAAGATAACATGCTGCCGAATGAATCCTGGAAACTCCTCCAAAAATGTGAAGTGAACACTGAACCTCGATCCGACACAATTGTATCAGGGACTCCATGAAGTCGGACTATCTCCCGAATAAATATCCTCGCATACACCTCATCTGTATATGTAGTCCTCACTGGAATAAAATGTGCTGACTTTGTCAACCGGTCCACTATCACCCAAACAGAATCATTCCCCTTCTTCGACTTCGGCAACCCTACAATAAAGTCCATAGAAATATCTGCCCACTTCCACTCTAGAATAGGCAAAGGCTGAAGTATCCCTACCGGTCTCTGATGCTCTGCCTTCACCTGCTGACAGGTAAAACACTTAGCCATATACTCTGCAATCTCTCTACATATACCACTCCATCAGAAATATCTCTTCAGGTCCTTGTACATCTTGGTAGTCCCTGGATGTACTGTGTACCGAGTACGGTGCGCCTTATTAATAACTCCCTCTTCAGCTCTACACTGGCTGGCATAACCAATCTATCCTTCATCCGTAGACTCCCATCTGCTCCAATGGTCCAATCAGCCTTAGGCTCTTTGGAAATCTCCTTCTTTCGGATTTGAATCCAAGAGTCTTCTAGCTGAGCTCTGACTACTCTGGTACTCTAAGATGTCTGAACTGACACAGCTCCCAAAAACATGCTGGTTCCACCAATCTCGGGTCTGAAATCAAACTGGCTAAGAGTAAGGACATCTCTATATAATGAACACCTCAAAGTCGATACCCGATGTCGACGCTTCCTACTCAAAGCATCTTCTACGATATTCGCCTTCCCCGGATGATACTGAATCATGAACTCGTAGTCCTTGATAAACTCAATCCATCTCCTCTGTCTCTGGTTGAGTTCCTTCTGAGAGAAAAGATACTTCAGACTCGGGTGGTCTGTGAACAGCTCAAACTACAGTCAATACAAATAGTGTCTCCATGACTTCAATGCAAATACTACTGCTGCTAACTCCAAATCATGAGTGGGATAGTTCTACTCATGCACCCTCAACTGCCGTGAGATATATGCTACTACCCTCTGAGTCTACATCAAGACGCCTCCTAAATATGCTACTACCCTCTGAGTCTACATCAAGACGCCTCCTAATCCTGCCAATGATGCATCTGTGTAGACCACGAACGCCCTGTCACTGCTCGGAATAGTCAAAACTGGTGCTGAAGTTAACTTAGTCTTCAAGATATCAAAGGCTTTCTAGCACTCCACACTCCAAATGAACTGTACACCCTTCTTCGTAAGGCGTGTAAGTGGCATCGAAATCTTCGAGAAGTCCTGGACGAACTTCCTATAATAACCTGCTAATCCCAAGAAGCTACGAATCTCCGTCACCGTCTTTGGTGGTTCCCAATCAAGCACTACTGTAACCTTAGCTGGGTCTACTGATATGCCCTCTCTGCTGATGACGTGGCTGAGAAATCTGACCTCTGAAAGCCAAAACTCGTACTTGCTGAACTTGGCATATAACTGGTGCTCCCGTAGGGTCTGTAAAGCTAATCGGGGATGCTGCTCATGATCTACCTCCGATCTCAAATAAATGAGGATGTCGTCGATGAAAACAATCACGAACTGGTCCAAGAAAGGACGGAAAACCCGATTAATCAAATCCATGAATATCACGGGTGCATTGGTCAACCCAAATGGCATGACCATAAACTCGAAAGATCTGTATCGAGTAAGAAAAGCGGTCTTGGGGATATTCATCTCCCAAACCCGCAACTGATGATAACTAGAACGAAGATCAATCTTCAAAAAGAACTGCGTTCCCTGCAACTGGTCGAACAAGTCATCAATCCTAGGTAATGGGTACCTATTCCGGATAGTGACCTTGTTCAACTCTCTATAATCTATGCACAATCTCATACTACCGTCCTTCTTCTTCATGAAGAGAACTGACGTGCCCCACGGAAAATGACTCCGACGAATAAATCCCTGAGCTAATAACTCGTCCAACTGGGTCTGAAGCTCCCTCATCTTAGCTAGTGTCATGCGATAGGGTGCGCGGGATATCGGGGCTGTGCCCAGCTGCAACTCAATACAAAACTCGACCTCTCTCACAGGAGGCAACCCAGGTATGTCCTAAAAGACATCCTGATACTTTGAGACAACTCTAGTCTCCAACAAATCAGCACTCTGATCCCATCGCATCACCTCCTCGATGTATGCCAGAAATGACTCCGCAAAACGGTTGCCCTGAGAAGTGGCCACAATCATCTCAGACCCATCGGACGCTCGCAATCTGACTGTCTTCGCAAAACAGTCAATACTAATATGGTAGGATGACAACCAATCCATACCAAGAATGATATCGAACTTGGACATATGCAACACTATCAGATCGACTAAGAACTCGAACTCGTCTAAACTGATAATACACCTCCTACAAACACTCTCCAAAAGTGATACCTCTCCTAGAGGGGTGGAAACTGATAAAGGGGTGTCTAATGGATGAGCTACAAGCTGGAGTCTAACCATGAAAGCATACGAAATGAAAGAATGTGAAGCTCCCGAATTGAAAAGAATACGGGCGAGAAAGAAATTTACGAGGAACGTACCCTCCACAACTGCTCCGCTGGCACCATGATCACGTGGAACCACTGCATATACTCTGCGTATGGCTGAAGACTGCTCTACTGCTGGTGCTGGAGAATATAGGACAATCTGTCCCTGGGGAGCCTCTTGGACTGCTCGAACCTGCCCCTCTATCCTTTGTGCTGCTGGCGGTGCCTCAAGCCTGTTCTGCTAGCCCTGACCTCTGCCCTATTGTCGCTGCTGCTGCTGGTTCGGACCCCTACCCTGCTGGGCTCCTGCTGGTGCACTATGACACTCTGATGCCTTGTGTCCCACCTTGCGACAGTTATAGCAAACCCCCTGAAACTTGCACTGCTGATGCGCCCTCTGATCCTGCTGGGGTCCCTTATTATGAGGGCCTTGCTGCTGCTATGGGGATCCAGAAAAAGGCCTCTTGTTCTTACCCTTATCCCCTGTCTGCCCTGCCTTGGTCTTTCTTTCCTTATCCTTCTGAAACATGACAGTCTCAATCTCCTGTGAGGTGGCGACTTCTGCTACCTCTCGAATTGAATAGAACTTCCTCGAGACAAGGTATCGACAAAGATTAGGGCGGAGCCCTGCTAAGAACATCTGATCCTGGCGCTCTCCTATCTGCCACATGCCCGTGAGGTGCAGCAACTCCATAAATCTGCTCTTAAAATCTGCCACCGACATATCCCCCTGAGTCAAACAGGACAACTCAAGCTCCTTCCCAGTCCGTGCTGCAGAAGAAATGTACTGTCCATCGAAGAAAAAAACAAAGTCCTCCCATGCGAGGGTCATCCGGTGCTCTGGAGTGAACTGGAGCCTATATCATCTCCCGGCGTCTCCCTTCAGACTGTAGGACGCCAATCTCTGCTTCTGGACCGAATTCACAATAAGTATATCGAGGATGTTACTCACATCCTCCTTCCACTTATGGGCTGCAAGAGGATCTGCTGACCCCTAAAACTCTGGTGCTCTCATCTTCTGGTACCTCTCCACCATATGGAGCCAAGCCTCTTGTTCTGCGGCTCTATCTGGAACTACTGGTAGAATAGCTATAGGTGCGGCCTCTGGGGGTCTCTTGCTGATAGGAGCCACAAGATCAATAAGATACTGGGGAGCCTGCTACGGCTCAGGTGGTGCCTGTTTGCGGAGAAAGTTGTTGTATTCATTGCTGTATTCATTACAACTTCAGTCGTTACAATGAAACAAAAAAAGATTGTCTTTTTATAAGACAATCTTACACAATGAAAACAAAAAAAATTACAACTCTCTTCAAAACAAACGCAAGATCCGTTTATCGTTTCTTGCTTGCGTGGGTCTTTTGCCTGTGACGGGGACGTCAATATCCGTGGACCACCTGGCACTCAGATC
>NC_033803.1:36409183-36491990 GCF_001876935.1 Asparagus officinalis
CAAGTCTTCAAAACTCCACGCTCGATCTTCAATTCGGCAGAGTTTCGGCTCTCAAAGTTCCAACCTTTTTAAATGAACAAGGGGGGCCTATTTATAGGCTCCCTTTACTGTGCCCGGGCACAGATTCTGGCCTGGCACATCAGGGTGGTCGGCTTTGGCCGAGCCACCCTGAGGTGGTTCGGCTCAAGGCCGAGCCCCCTTGGTTGTTGGGTTCGCGTCGTGTTTCGTCCTTCGGTTCTGTCGCGTGATTTGGTTGATTCCGATCTGGTTCGTTGATCTGATTGGGCAGTAAGTCGGATTCCTAAGATATGCAGTAAATCATCTGAGTCGAGTCCCGAAACGATTTGATTTCGAATGTGGATTCCGTCCAGTCGCTCTGTTTTGGATTGACTCCCCGAACCATTGGCTTGATTCCACACGCGAATGGATGCATTCCGTTGTTCGCGTGCTATTCGTTGACCTCGTCGCCTCGTCACTCGATGGTTTGTCGAATCATCGCGCCGAGCTATGCCAAGGGACTTATAAGCAATTTTACATGCCTACAACGTCTTGGGGCGCTGGGAGAAGGATTTGAAGAGCAGCGGATTGTACTCACCTATACGAGCCACCATGTATGGGCTCCCAGTCAGCTGTCGCCATTTCTTGGCATTGTTGGAGACATACATGCCTGACAGTAACACATTCCTGACCAGCGGCGGAGAGTTAGGGTTGGCCTTGCATGAGATGTATCAGGTTTCTGGCCTTCCGATGGGGGACTGTCCATACCAGGAGTATTTTCCCTCGAACCAGCAATTGGAGTGGTTGAAGAAAGATACTCCCGATATGTACGATACTCTTTGGGATCTCACCTGTCACTATCATACTTCTCTAATCAAGGTTTCTTCTCAGGCAAAGAGGAAAAGGCAGATCAACCTGAAGCAGTTTGTTGTCTACTTGTTCCAGAACTTGGAGGGTGATTCCATCGAGCTCATTCGTGAGTTAGATGTTCTGACACCTACCGCCATTAATGAGTTGATGGAGAAGGCTGAGGCTCGCTCTTACACCATTGCCAGTGCTGAGGGAGCTTTTCCTGTAGGAACCAAGTGAGGCTCGTTCTTACACCATTGCCAGTGCTGAGGGAGCTTTTCCTGTAGGAACCAAGTTTTGTTCGTTCATTCGCTGTGCACAGAAGTCCATTGAGCCCCGGACTCTGCTAGTAGGCTACCTCGCCCTCTGGTTGAAGAAGTGCGTCGTTCCGTATCAGCAGTCAGATGCCTTACCTCTCGAGGTGCTCTTCGCTGCAGTCCAGCTAGCTTATGGGAGGAAGCTTTCCCTGCTCCCAGCAATGGTTACTGACATTCATTGTGGGCTTAGGTATCTGGTCAACGGTTTTGAGCAGGTGGGTTCTGAACCGTCGACCGAGCTTACTTGTGTGAAGGTCGAGCTTCCTTATGCGTATCTGATGGCGTGGCTCGTTCTTCATCGTCCTGACTTGATGTCCGCACCCAGCATTGTTGACGTCCCTGTTCCTTTCGTACAGCTGTTGGAGAGGAGCAGATGGCTCGGGAAAACATTCAGTGATGTACAACGGGAGCTTCGAGTTCGTAAGAGCTGGGAGTTCTTCAAGTGTTTTCCTCGCTTTTCGGGCCGCTATGGTGTCTCAACATTGGTTGCTTCCGCTGGTTGGTGAACATCCGCGTCGGGTATCTCGTTTTTCGGGTGAAGAACCACTGCCACATAGAGCCTTACCTCCCCAGCCGTTTTGCTCGTCAGTTTGGCTACGACCAACTATATGTTGGGAACCCGAGCCATGGTTTGAAGATTGAAGGAGGGCTTATTGACAGCGTTCGGGCCTGGCTATGGACCATGGTGGGCTGTACGGGAGCCCAGTTTGCTCTTCCTTCATCCAGACGTAAGCCGTTGATCACTTTCCTTAGCTGCAAGTGGTTTCTTTCCGCCAACGAATCTATAGGCGTGAGGAGTCTTTCAGAGTTGCAGTCTGAGCACTTGGTTCAAGTCACTATGATGGCTGCTCGCAAGGCTGAGCTTGCTAAGAAACAGGGGAAGAAGCCTGCCAAACCTAAGAAGCCTGCCAAACCTTCCCTCTCGAGCAGAGACAGGATGGATGACGATGAAGAGCTCCTTCCTATTGATGATGAGGACGAGACTTCTGAGGAGGAGTATGTGGATATGGACACTGACGCAGAAGAACTTAATGCAGGTTTGTCATGCTCTTTGGCCTTCTTTCTCAATCTCAATTGTTCATTTATCCTGACTCTTATCACCCCAGGTAGGACAGTCGATGAGCAGGAGTCGCTCGCTTCTCATTATGCGAGATCCCGGCATAGCAGCGAGGCTCCTACACAGGTTGAGATGCGTGGCAAGTCTATGCACGAACGACCCGTTGGTTCTACGAGGGCTGGTACTCCGAAAAAGAAGAAGACCGTTCATAAACCACACGTTGGTCGGTACCCCTACGGAGTGGATTTAGGAGACATCGCCGACGGAGAGGAAGGTAATACTTTGTTGTCCTTATTGCTTTAAGATGATTTACCTTCTGGGATTTGTAACCCGGTTTTATGTTCCAGGATACTATGAAGACGGCGAACTTCTACCAGATCCTGTATTCCCTGGTTCTGATAATATGGATAGCTTCATGCAGCAGATGTGTGACGCCATTCGTAACGATTCCATGGATGTCGATATGAACCTTGATACTGAGCTACGTTCAGGTATATCTAATTCTGGTGATACCTTCCTCGAGTAGCATTTAGAAGAGTTAGGGAATCCAAGATTCATTACTTTTTTTTTGTGTTTCGCTCTCTTTCAGGTAACTTGAAGAACCCAAGCATGGATATTGGGGAGAAAGAATTTTCTGTTCCTTCTGCAGGTATCTCTGAGTTTTTCTTTCTTTCTCTATTTTCTTATACATATATCCAACACTTAAATTATCCTGCAGATGTTGTAATAGAGAAGCCAGTTGAGGACGGGGCCTTTCATGATGTAAGTTTCGAAGAACAAGGGCGTGTCTCTGCACCAAGTTTCTCGGGACCTGACATTGGATTATTAGTTGACATGCTGGCTGAACAGGCCACTAGAGAAACCGTGGGACCACCCTTTGAGAGTGATTCATCCACAGGTATATATCTGATTCCCTTCCTTTTGCCTGATCTTTTGTCTAACTAATGAAGGATTAATATTACAGTACCAGTCATTGAGACCGATTCAGTAATGATCCCCGGCCTATCTAGTTTACCTCGGAGTGACGGACTTGCACGGGACTGATACTCTTATGACTCCTGGCATTCCCCGTGTACCTGAGGATGATGGACCTACAGGTATGTAGATGACCTTATCATCCCGACTCTCCTTATTTGTCTAAATTTCCATTTTGACTAATAAAGAAGTGTAACTATAGGACCAGCCGTTGTGCCTGATGCCACTACAGTTTCTGAGACTGATCTGCCTATAGGTGTTGATATACCCTCCATGACTACTCCTGCCGTTATCTCAGAGTCTATGAGACCTCAATCTGAGGGGGCCTTCGCTGGCGTTGGTATGCTTGGAATCTGCTCTTAAGTTTTCTTATCATATTTGATAATCTCTTAGCCTTCCACACTGTTACTTGCAGGATCTCGATCATCTCTATATGAGCATGTTCGCGCCCTCTTGGACGATAACGATCCAGACAGAGACATTTTCCGTACAGACCTCGACTTTTTTACCGCCTTTTTTAACGGCATGATCGAGAAACTGCTTCATCGAGGATATTGTTTTGATCAGTTCAGGCGTTCCTTTTCTCGTCACATGATGATGTTTAGAGAAGAAGGATATCCGGAGTTGGCTGATTCCTTCATTGCCGATTTTACTGCTCTGGAGTCGGAGATCCGAGAGTTGAAGGAATTGAAGGCTAATGGAGCTTCTTCCTTCGTGTCCTCTCAGATGGAGCATAGGCTGGCACAGTGGCGCGACCTGAGATCTTCCGTCGGCAGTGAGCTTCAGTCACATGAGCATTCAGTTGCGCAGCTGATGGCTACCGTGGCGAGGAAGGATACAGATAGAGCCGAGTTACTCCGCTCTTTGGATTCCGGCCACGAGGAAGTGGCTTGGTTGAAGGAGGCCTTGAGGCACGCCGAGGAGTCCGTTACTATTATTGCAGAAGACCTGGCTGGAGTAGAGCATTCTCGTGGACAGGCCCTCGAGAAGCTAGGATCTACACAGGAGAGATTGATGAAGCTGAAGAATGAAGCCGTGAAGATCTTGAGCAGTTCTGAAGAATCTGTCCGAGCTGGTCTGCAGGCAGAACTTGAGCAGAGTTATATAGATAGGCTTTCTAGTTTAGAGTCTCATGTTCTTAGCCGTCAGCTGCCTTCGGGCTAACGAGCTTTTTATTATATGCTTTGACTTGATCTATTAATAGAGACTCCGCATTTGATTCCTTCATGATATTTCTTCATTTATTTTAAACCCAGTGATGATAAGATTTACAGGATTTTTGGCAAATCCCCAGCCATCAACGGGTTTGATATGCTTTTACCGATTATCGTTTGAATCGGGCTAGCATGTGAATTATTAAAACCCGTCTCACATGTAACGTTGCGCTAAGAAAATTGCTTTTCTCAGACTTGATGCTATGATTTTGAATACATAGACTTAACCATTTCTTATAGGGAAAAGGTACCCTGCGCCGCGTATTAGACGACGACTTATCCCTTCTTAGGCTTCGGGATAAAATTCCCCAGGCTTAGACTCCGGTGTCTTTTTCAATCGGCGAAAGACTAAACCGGCAATGTGTATTAGACATAGACTTTGGGATTTTTAGCAAACCCCCAGCCTTCAACGGGTTTGATGTGCCTTTACCGATTACCATTTGAGTCGGGCTAGCATGCGGATTATCTAAATCCGTTCCGCATGTAATGTTGTGCTCAGAGAGTGAACTCTCTGAGACTTTGTGCTATTTTTCCGAATACATAGGCTTCGCCTTTGTTACGGGAACAGGCTACCCGGCAACACGTGTTAGGTGTTGACTCGTCCCTTCTTAGGTTTCGGGATAAAATTCCCCAGGTTTAGACCCTGGTGTCTTTTTCAATCGGTGAAAGACTAAACCGGCAACGCGTGTTAGGCGTAGACTTATCTCTATTTAGGAGTTGAGATAAAATTCCCCGTGCACAAAGTGCCCGGATTGGAAATTGAAAATTGTGTCTTTTCTAGGAATAAGGACAGACTGGAAAATGGGAGAGGAAGAATTTTATATTCTATCTCTCGATACTGAAGAGGAAGAATTTTATATTCTATCTACAGTAGGAAAAGAAACTCAATGTGGGATCTCCACCCCCAGAATCCAAAAAGATGAAACTAAGAGTGGGATCTCCACTCCGAGAATCGGAAAGGTTCAAACGACCCTAACTTTTATAGGATTGGTCATTTGAATCAGAAGAATCCTTCATTCATTGAGGAGAAAGCCTGATTTCGACCCTAACTTTTATAGGTTTGGTGGAAAAGGAGCAAACGCAGATTTTTGTTTATCGAAAAGGAACGACTCGGTCTTAGTCCTAACTATTTGTAGGTTTGACTAAGAGAGATCAGGAACAATCCTAACTTTTATAGGTTTGACTGTTCGAATTGGAAGTGGACCTCTCGTTCATGGAAAGAATCGAGAGAGGAATTTGGCTTTGGCCCTAACTTTTATAGGTTTGACCTAAAAGCAAAGAGAGTAGAATACGAGTAGCAATGAAAATGCCAACCCGTACTATCACTCAAAGGAGGACTACAATGCTAAGTGATTAGGACCTAACACGTTAAGTCTGAGGATTTGCCAATAACTGGCGGATAGAAATTTTGGTGAATCCACCGTCGATTAATTTGATCAGCGGATGGTTTAGTGAGGAAAGATTAACCTGTCAGAGGATTGGATCTCATCTCACAAAAATAACTCATAAGAGTTAGAGAATTTTGATAATAAGAAGAAACGTTCCAACATTCTGAATTCGAACGAGAATTTCTTATTCATCACTTCTACAATGATTGGGTTATCCCTAAGAATACCAGATATGATGTTCTTCTAGGAACTTCCCGATACATTATTCATCCTGAAGATACTAAGGATAGTATTTTTTCAGGAACTTGCCGTTTATCGGCATCATAAGCCGGTCGCCGTCCTTGGTGACTAGGCGATATGCGCCACTCGAGTAAACAGTCTCCACTACGAATGGTCCCTCCCATTTGGGTTCAAATTTGCCCTTCTTCTTGGAGCTAAGGATCATAGGCCGCCTTTCAGCTAGAACCAAATCCCCTTCTTTGAAACTCCGTTGTCGAACCTTTTTGTCGAAAGCTCGAGAGATTCTGGCTTGGTAGAATTTGATATGTTGTTGAGCTTCTAAACACTTCTCATCTAGCCTTTCCAGTTCTTCAAGGCGCTTCTGATGTTGCTCTTCGGTCATCATTTGAGTCGCGAGGGCAATTCGAAGTAACGGGATTTGAATCTCCAATGGAAGAACGGCTTCACATCCGTATACCAGTGAATACGGGGTTGCTCCCGTTGGTGTGCGCACCGTGGTCCGATAGGCCCATAGAGCCACGCCAAGCTTGTCATCCCAGTCTCGTTTATTAGTTTTCACAAGTTTTGACAACAGCTTTATGATAGTCTTGTTGAAGGCTTCGGCCAATCCATTCACTGTGGGATTGTAAGTTGTCAACGAGATGTCTTGAATTTTGCATTTTTCGCAAAACCTAATGAATGCATTACTGACGAACTAAGGACCGTTGTCATGTATGATCCGTCTTGGGACACCATACCGGTAGATGATATGGTGCTTGATGAATGCAATGACATTGCTTGTTTTAACTTCTCTGAGCGGAACCGCCTCAGCCCATTTGGAAAAGTAGTCGGTAATTGCTAGGATGAACCGGTCACCTTTGACTGACGGGGGATTTATAGGACCAACAATATCCATTCCCCAGGTCTCAAACGGCCATGACGTAACCGAAGGATGCAGATGCTCCGGAGGTTGGTGCATATAATTCGCATGTATTTGACATGCATCACACTTTCGGGCATACGCGATTGCATCACTCATCATGAAAGGCCAAAAATACCCCATTCTTCTGATGCGGTCATAAAGCTTAGGACCAGGTTGGTGTGCGCCACACTCTCCTTCGTGTGCTTCCCTAAGGACCTCTTCAGCTTCTTTGGTTGATAGGCAACGCAATAGCAACCCATCGTACCCCCTGCGGTACAGCGTTCGATTCTCAGTATTGTAGTAGAATCTGGGTGCTCTTCGCCGGATTGACTCTCTTTCCTTTACATCTTCTGGCAAGATTCCATGCAAGACGTAGTCGATGATGGGGAAACGCCAATCTCGTGGTTCGAACTCGATTTGAGTAGCGTGTACCTCTTGAACTTCTTCTTCCTCGGCATCTTCACTGTAAAGCGGCACTAGGAGTTGGTGAGTTCTTACCGTAACAAACTGCTCTGTTTCGGGAGGCTGCGTTTCAGGAGGTTGTGCCAGAGATACGGCCAATGCTGCTAACGCATCTGCATAGGTATTCTGTAGTCGTGGAATATGTTCGATAAAGAATCCTTCGAATGATTCTGCCATCTCCACTGCCATCTTATGGTATGGTATTAAATCCTGGCTTCGGACCTCGTACTCTCCCTGAACTTGTTTAACTATCAGTTGAGAATCACCGAAGGCTTCGAGATACTCAACCCCCAGTTCTTTGGCGAATTTGAGTCCTATGAGTAATGCATTATATTCGGCTACGTTATTTGTGCACAGGTCCGTCAACGAGTAAGCTCGAGGCATCACGTGCTTTCCTGGGGAAACTAAGACAACTCCAACTCCGGAAGAAATCTTAGAACTTCCAGGAGCACTTGCTACATTAGTTGCTCGTGAAGCGCCGTCGAAATACAAACGCCATACTTACTGGTGTGAAGTTGCGTTGACTTCATGGGTTTCATCGGGTAGATCGTCATATATCTCGGTGGTATCCGTAGTTGGATTAGCTGCCAGGAGATCACAGATGGCTTGTCCTTTTACCGACTTCTGTTGTTTAAAATGTAAGTCATATTGGGACAAGAGTAAAGCCCATTTCGCTAACCGCCAATTCATGAACATAAATGGTCTGCCCAACCAGATAATGTCGCATCTTCTGAATAGCAAACACCAAGGCGAGACATTCTCTTTCAATCATAGGATATCGAGATTCGGCACCTACCATGGTTCGGCTTAAATAATATACCGCCTGCTCATGAC
This sequence comes from Asparagus officinalis, assembly GCF_001876935.1. NCBI lineage: Eukaryota > Viridiplantae > Streptophyta > Magnoliopsida > Asparagales > Asparagaceae > Asparagus > Asparagus officinalis. The sequence goes on from NC_033803.1 coordinate 36,417,418, forward strand.
CGTTATCATCATCTTGTGCAAGTAATGCACTTAATGAGTGGCTCGTCGCCTTGACATAAATCAAGAACGGTTTGCCTGATTTTGGTGCGACGAGTACAGGAGGTTTTGAGAGATATTCTTTAATACTCTCGAATGCTTTCTGACAAGCATCATCCCATACAAATGACACGCCCTTCTTTGTGAGCTTGGAGAATGGTTGACATTTTCCTGAGAGGTTCGAGATGAACCGACGGATATAAGCCAACCGCCATTGCAATCCTCTGAGCTCCTTGAGGTTTCTCGAAGGTTGCAATTCATTAACTGCTTTTACCTTATCAGGGTCGATGTGAATACCTTTGGTGGTGACGACAAATCCCAGGAATTTACCACTGGACATTCCGAGGAAAGACTTGGTAGAATTCATCTTCAATTGATGGGCTCGCATCAAGTCAAACATGGTCTTCAAGTCTTTAATGTGATCCTTCTTATCGCGACTTTTCATGACCAAATCATCCACGTAGCACTCGACAGTCTTCCGGAGATGCTCCTGAAAAATCTTTGACATGGCTCTCTGATATGTGGCACCTGCGTTTTTTAAACCGAAGGGCATGACCGTGTAGCAGAAAACGCCGAGGGGTGTTCTAAACGTGGTATGCTTTTCATCATCTGGATGCATCTTTATTTGGTTATAACCAGAGAAACCATCCATGAAAGACATCCTCTCGAACCCACATGTATTATCAATGATGACATCTGTGATGGGAAGGGGGAAATCATCTTTTGGGCAGGCAGCGTTAAGGTCTCTAAAGTCGATACACACCCTGATTTTCCCGTTCTTCTTGAGGACCGGGACAATATTGGCAAGCCACTCTGGATGCTGCTCTTCCCTAACGAAGCCCGAGTCAATAAGCTTTTTAACTTCGGTCTCGATTGCTTCCATCATTTGTGGGTGAAACCGTCTTTGTTGTTGTTTGACAGGTTTGACATCCGTCTTGATATTGAGACGATGCACTGCTACATTTGGATCGAGCCCTGGCATGTCTTCATAATTCTAGGCAAACACATCGATGTATTCCCTGATAAGAGAGATTAACTCTTTTTTCTCTTCCGACGGGAGGCTGTCGCTAATGAATATAGGCTTCGGATTATCTACGCTACCCATATTCACTTGGAGTACTTGATCTTCGGTAGGAGGCTCCCTTTGCTCAAACCTATCGCCGTACTGCATGTTTAGGTGATGAACCCAAGGGTCTTCCCAAGTCGGCATCTGATCATCTTCTTCTGTTGTCGCAGGGTCAACCGTAGCCATATTCGACATTAGCTTTTTGAACATTTCACCAAGACTAGTGTCAGAATCCCGAGCCGAAGAGTCAGAAGAATATCCACTTCTAGCTTTGTTAGCAATTTGATCGATGATTTGCCAGCAACACTCATCGTCGGATGAGGAGACATAACCAAGACCTCTTTTGTGGCGATAATAATCATCGGGTTTTCCCTTTGGTACATAGGCCATTCGAGGTGGAACTCGCAGACCTCGACCAAAGCAAAGACCCTCTCCGAGTGTGAAGTCATATCCATACTTCTCCATTAAATCGCGCGCTTTTGCGTCATACCTAAATAGGTGAGGAGCAGGTTTATCATTATCGTCTTCCTCTTCTAAGAAGTGGTCGGGTATCGGAGCTTCTCTTCCTTTCCCGTAGACAACTTCTTTTCCACCCCCTGTTCCTGCGGGGATGACAAGCGTTGCTCCGCATGGATCTTGTACCTGCTTTTTCGTCATGCAAAATGATTGAAGTGGCATATACAATTCAGGATTATCATACAATTCTTTAGTGACATTATCAAGACACATCGAGTACTCTAAATCATCATTTATTGATAGCTCTTCGGCAAGTTGCCAATTACAACTACTTTCCGATGATTCATCATCGTCAAGATTGATTACAATGGGTACAATGTCATTAAGTACAAAACCACCATCATAATCAAACCCAGCTTCGGTATCAGCTTCATCCCCGCTGTCCGTTCCTTGGGCCGATGGTTCAGTATCGGATTCGGCGCCGTATAGAAGGGAATCAGTGAAATAGTTCTCCAATCCCTTAAACGGTTGCTTATCCGCGACCACCGTCTTGACTTCATTATTTGTGTCCACATATTTGAGGCACTGGTGAAGAGTTGACGGGACTATAAGATTGCCGTGGATCCAAGGTCGACCCAACAGTAAATTATAGGATGTTTCCGCATCAATCACGTAGCAGGTAACTTCTGACTTTAAGTCTCCAATCTGACACTTTATTCGAATCTTTCCCAAGGGTCTGGACCCACTGGTGTTGAATCCGTAGATCGTAGTGCCTGTGGATGCTAGTTTACTTACTGGTATTCTGAGATTATGCATCAATCGAAATGGCATGATACTGATAGCGGAACCCGGATCTACTTGGATCCGGTTGACAACGCTGGAGCCAATGTGGCCGGTGAAATACAGAGGTTGATCATGCTTGGAATTTTTCGTCTGCATGTCTTCTTTGGTGAAAGAAATACAGGGAAAACGATGCGCCGCGAGATTACAATGTTGAACTGACGGCTCCGGTTCTTCAGACGACGGCTTAATTCGAGTCAAGAAAGCTTCAGAGTCGCTCAAGGCTTCCTGCAATGCTTTTCTTGTGTCCTTTGAAAGACGCAATAATTCGTACAGGGTTATCCTAGCTGGTATATTAGCTAACTGCGCCATGATGTCAAAATGAGGCGGAGAGCTTGCACTTCCCGGTTTGTCTCTTCCAATCGGATGATTGAATCGAGACTGCCTCGGGTTTTGGGCTTCTTGGCGTAGAGGCTCCTTCCCCTTCTCCTTTTGCTGGACTTTCTTCGTGGCTACAGGTGTTGGGGGAGTTGCAACAATCCCCAGTTCTGCTAACGTCTTGGAGGGAATGGTTTTGGTTGCTCCCAGTTGCTCAGAAACATCCGGATACTTGTAGTGATATTCATTCCCGCTCCGGGTTACAAATATCTCCTGTTCATCTTCGGAAAGTGGGAAGGCTGGAATTTTCTCGTCGTCTTCTCCTGGAATAGCAAAAGCTCCATAACAGGACTTACCTTTTCCTTTTGACCTTTTCTTGAAAGAGGCCCCAGTCCATTGTTCATCTTCAATCAAATCTGGATGAACCCAAAGAATCTCACCATTCGGGGCTGTGTGCGGTACGAGTCCTTTCTGGCGCTGTTTGTGGGGGTCATCGTTCACGGTCTTCATTGCTGCCTTTGTTACCGTCTCATGCTGGAACCAGTTCAAGGGAACAGAACCGAAGCTAATCGATACTGCATTTGCACACACCTTCTTCTCCTTAGATTGCTTCATAGTAATGACCCCGATGTCGATTAGAGCTTGGATTTTATCTTTAAGGGCATAGCACGTCTTGGTAGGATGGTGCACCGCCCTATGAAATGCGCAGTATTTTGGATCGCTAATTCTTTTAGCATCTTCCTGATCCTGGATCGGAGGCAATTTGATCTTGTTATTCTCTATGAGGTATTTGAAGATGCCAGGAACTTCATCCTCTTTGAACGAATATACTTTTTGGAACTTCGGCTCCGAGGCCTTTTGCTTCTGGGGCTGTTGTTGCCACCTTGACTGTTGAGACGCCTTTTGTTGCTGCTATTGCAGTTGTGCTTGTACTTCGAACGTTTGGTTCGCGTCCACCGCATTCGCCTGTGCTTTTCCTTTACCCTTAGGGACAAAGTTCTGTTGCGGAGCGTTATTTGCTATTTGGCCCCTTTCCGCCTTCTTCCTTTTAAGGAATCGCTCGGCGTTCTCCCCTCGCACTTTTAAGTCCTTCCAGGTCTTCGGTGGTGCCATTCCCATAGCTTCGAGGATGTCCAAGAGAATAAAGTCTTCGCTGACCGGATCCCTGCAATTCATTGCTTTGTTCTGGAATCTCTTCACGAAGTTTTCAACCGTCTCACCATTTTTCTGTTTCTCGTCAAATAGTGTGCCGATTGAAATCTCTGTGTCGTCGTCGAAGAAGTTTGTCAGAAACATATCTTCCATGTCATCCCAACTGCTAATACTCCCCGGCTTAAGGCGACGATACCAATCGAAGGCTGCTCCGCGAAGAGTACCAACAAATGACCGTACCATTAAGGGTTCATTCCCGGAGATTATTCCTAAGTGAGACTTAAAATATATTAAGTGTTGGGTAGGGGAACCCTTTCCATCAAACGGCGTGAAGTTAATTAAATTGAACTTCGCCGGATATGGAATTGATTCCCACTCCCTTGGGTATGGACATGGTATGCCGGACCTCTTCACTTCTTGAGCGTTCATCAATGCGTTGATTTTGCTCTCCAGGTCCTTCATTTTCTTGTCTTCACTCGTATCTGCCTTCGAGTGGTTTTGGGGAGAGGTAACGTGGTCCTCTTTCGCATTATCCTCTGAGGGACCGCCTCCGTTATTGTTGTTGACAGGAGGGATATTCATGTTTACATTATCCTCTTCCCGTTCATTCTCCTCTTGATTCGGATTATTGCGACGACTGGGTTCTCCTTGGTGAGTTGTCAGTGCCGTGATTTGCTAGTCATGCATCTCTCTCATCTGTTGCATGGCCATCTCCATCTCGAACTTGAAAGCTTCCTTCTGCTTAGTCAGGGCATCTTCAAGCATCTTGGTTACTTGTTCTGCACTTATCATAAGTGCCTCGCGGGGTTTTCCCTCGCTGGATACTGTGTTGTCAGATGCGACTGCCGAGCCGGCATCCGACTCTTCATCTTCTGAAGGTACCCTTGTCCGAACCCTACCGTAATTTCTTCGTTTGATGGCTCCAGACTGTCGTGTCGATTTGCCTCTGCCGGTCATATTAGCAGACACTTCTAGGAATTCGTCCTCTTGGCGGACAGGCTTCTTCCTACGGAAACGCCTTGGCTTGGTCTCGGATGTTCTGGTGGAAATTCTCTCGAACACCGAAACTCTCCTTGGGGCTTTAGAACAGCAACATTCTGACAATACCGCCCTGATTATGTTAGCACACGGACAATGAGACTCCGTGTCTTGAGCGTCTCTCTTTCGAGACTTACCTGAACTCCCGGCTCTATAGTACAACTCGTCAGTTTGATAACTGGAGCAACCCATAGAGTGTTGGCCTGACTTCCCAGGTATAACACCATCATCATCAGACGAATGTGTTTCCCTCTGGGGATACGACGCTTTATTAGCGTTTTCAAAGTCGCTCGTTCAAGTTTACGCTTTTGCGAGCGTGAAAACTTAACGGGCTCTCGAACTTCGACCCGCAATCCAATGCGGTCGGTAATAGGGGCTTTCCCTCTGTTATTCTTCTCGGGGGGATTGGTACGACCCCCAGTCTGGACTATTGTTTGGGGACCTTTCAACGGTCCCAATCGCTCCTTGACAGGTGCCTTACCTCGATTTTCTGGCAAAGGACCGAGGCGACCTTTTAAAGGAACTTTGGATCTTGGAGGACCCACGTTCTTACCTGGCTCTACCGAAGGTGCGGGAGCAGGGGAAACGGGATCTTGATTTGAAGAAGGTTGGACGACAACTCCGTCCATTTTTGTCTTAGGCGCCGGTCTTGCCTTTGGCACCCACACCTGCTTGTGTTTTGACGGCTTCTTGACCGTCTCTTCTTTCTGCATCTCTTCCGCTTTCTGCAGAAGGACTCGGGCATGCGCAAGCAATGCGCGGCGTTTCTTGATTCGCTCTTCGAGGGCTGAGCGAGTCCTCTTGACACGAACCCATTCGTTCGTCTCTGTCTTGGAGGAGGAGTTGGTTGTTCGCCGTTGTTGCTCCTGGCGCTGTCTGGACTTTAGATTCTCATTGTAGCGAATCCCATCCATCGATTCTGCGGCATTGGCCAGTTGTCGCGCAAGGCGTTGACGCCGTCTTTGGCGCGCCCTCTTTGATAAGGTTGGAACACCTTCAGCAGTTGACTTCGCGGCGAAAGGGAGATCTGGATCTGCAGCTTCGACCTTCTCGGGTGCCGCAGGGACGTCGCGAGCCATGGGTGTAGCGACGGTGAGGGAATCTTGGATCTTCGATCCTGAGGGCCCGCGAGCACTCTTGGAAGATGAAGTCTTCTTGCGCCTGTTTGGAGAGGCGGATCTGGAGGAGGAGGAAGAGAGGTACTCTTCAAACTTCTGTTGATCGAACTCGTATTCGATCTCTTCATTTACCCGGATCTTGAATGCCGGTTGCGTCACGACAGCCTCGGCAGCGAGGCTGTTGGCTCCCACTGTGGTCGCCAGTCTGTTCTCGTCGAAAGTTGCCTTCATCATTGATTTCATTAAACTTTAAACGTTACAAATGAATTCAAACAACAAAGAATAAAAAGATTACAACTTTCTTGAAAATAAACACAAGATCCGTTCGTCGTCTCTTGCTTGCGTGGGTCTTTAGCCTGTGACGGGGACGTCGATATCCGTGGACTACCTGGCAATCAGATCTGATCCAGAGCTTCGTCGATCCGCGAGGAGATCTAGAAACTTGAAGCGCCTATCTCGATAAAAGCGAGATAATTGCTCTTCTTAGAATTACCACAACGGGATAAGACTAAGGATCGGATGCGGGTGATGTAGATCTGACGAAGAAACTCTCTTGCGTTGAAGTGCTCGATCACTCTTCACTCCGACAAGGCTTCGCCAATTCTCCAAAATTCCAGATCTAAAAAAATGAGGCCTAAGACTTGTATTTATAGGCTTGAGAGGATAATGGAGCGGTTAAAAGAATGCGTTGGAAAGCCGACAAGGAGTTCTATCAGCTCCGATGGTTGGATCATCTGTTGAATGAATGAGACACGAAGGGCATTGTTCCTTTTGTAAACACCACGGGGCTCTCGATTAGCCCGTACCTTCGTTATTCCGAAATTCTGTCGGCTCACGTAGTTCGTCGATTCACTTCAAGCATTCACCGACGTCAATCAAACTGCTGTGAACCAGATAGTGATGTTCATTGTCGTTCCTTAACACTGAGCTGTTCGCGGAGACCTATAGGCAATTTTCGATGCCTACACATGTGGGTTGACTTTTGACACAAGTTTAGATATGTACACCGAGACGCGTGTGAGTATAGAATATGTATATCAGTCCGCATATACTTTTCACAGTTACACAGTCCTCGTGTTGGACTATAATCCATAGAAGTCCTCGTATTGGACTATAATCCATTTTTGTCCTCGTGTTGGACACTTGCCACTTATTCCATGTGTTTGGAAAACCACAGTATCTAGTTCCTGTATCAGACATATTTCTTAACCCTGTATATGACTTTCTCACAGGAGTTTTATGACATGACACTTATGTAGATTATGACATGATAAAATGATACTCATGTAGGCTATGTCATGGCACTGTATTTATGCTCTGGGGTTTGTTGTATTTCTTTTATTATTGTTCCTGTACTAGAACTTCGGGTTTGGTGCTTAGGAATTTACAATTTGAGATACAAGGTATATACATGAGAGTTTCCTTGTTTGGATTATTTCGCTCGACGTACCTATGCTCGTGTTGTAAATTCCTAAATACTAAAAATCCTCTTTAGTAAGATCAATGATTTTAGATCTATTATGTATTATCTATATTTTCTTATACAACGAGCACTGTTCCCTTGGGGTTTTCATCTGTTTCTGCTGTAATTCTTTCGTCCGGATTCGGATTTGAGTGATTCAAAATGCGTTGGAAAGCCGACAAGGAGTTCTATCAGCTCCGATGGTTGGATCATCTGTTGAATGAATGAGACACGAAGGGCATTGTTCCTTTTGTAAACACCACGGGGCTCTCGATTAGCCCGTACCTTCGTTATTCCGAAATTCTGTCGGCTCACGTAGTTCGTCGATTCACTTCAAGCATTCACCGACGTCAATCGAACTGCTGTGAACCGGATAGTGATGTTCATCGTCGTTCCTTAACACTGAGCTGTTCGCGGAGACCTATAAGCAATTTTCGATGCCTACACATGTGGGTTGACTTTTGACACAAGTTTAGATATGTACACCGAGACGCGTGTGAGTATAGAATATGTATATCAGTCCGCATATACTTTTCACAGTTACACAGTCCTCGTGTTGGACTATAATCCATAGAAGTCCTCGTATTGGACTATAATCCATTTTTGTCCTCGTGTTGGACACTTGCCACTTATTCCATGTGTTTGGAAAACCACAGTATCTAGTTCCTGTATCAGACATATTTCTTAACCCTGTATATGACTTTCTCACAGAAGTTTTATGACATGACACTTATGTAGATTATGACATGATAAAATGATACTCATGTAGGCTATGTCATGGCACTGTATTTATGTTCTGGGGTTTGTTGTATTTCTTTTATTATTGTTCCTGTACTAGAACTTCGGGTTTGGTGCTTAGGAATTTACAATTTGAGATACAAGGTATATACATGAGAGTTTCCTTGTTTGGATTATTTCGCTCGACGTACCTATACTCATGTTGTAAATTCCTAAATACTAAAAATCCTCTTTACAACGAACACTGTTCCTAAATACTAAAAATCCTGTACTAGAACACTTTGATGTTGCTCGCTAGCGCTTTGACGCTCGTTGTCCCTCCCCCTTTCAGTTAACGAGCCAGGAGCCCGGAGAGTCGCAGGTTGATGGCGACACACTTTAGTGTTCAGCTGTCTATTTTAGCTATGTTTTATTTTGGAGCTCCACTGTAGTTTTGTTTGACATTTGAGGACTATTCTCTAGATGTTGTAAAGGCTGTATGCCTTATTTCCTTTACTCAGATATTTGTACTTGAGACTTGTTGAGTATTCCAGTTATCTATTCAAACTTTGACTATGTATTTCTGTATGTTGGACGATGAGATATCAATGTGATCACTATCACTTCATCAGTTATTTCTTGTATTATCTTTTACTTGCTTTTGTACCTACACCTATTGTTTACTCCACTAGATAGATGGTAATTGTGATGGTGAAACATGTTATTACACGGTGTGGTGCATGACAGGTTTGACATTCTTGGTTTTACCTTGGACTGCAGCCTTGTGTGAACCCAGGGGCGTCACATTTATTCTAGTGAACATTTAGAATCAAAATCCAAAATTCCAAAATATATTGTTCTAGAATTATAGAAGTTTCAAGCATGAATATTTAGTAGAAACTAAAGTAAAACTAGTGGAAATCTGATAATATTTGAAGCAAGTAAAAGAATGAACAACTAACGTAAACAAAGACCATGATTATTAAGTGTAAGGGTTCTAGCCCAAAAATATGTATATACAATGTAATCAAATGCTTGGATATAATAATCCAAAATGAGATGTACCAAGTTCAGAATCAGATAATTTTTCTAAAGGCTTGGTGCGATCACCAAGTTTTACTGGATTGATTCAATGCCACTAAATCCATGTGCACATACAGAAAAATAAAGTCTGATAAAACTTCAAAGCAATCCATATTGAACAATTTCTAGTTTAAATCAAATATTCAAAGCAGAATATTCATAGATTATAACAATAAAGTAAATATCAAATTTTAGGATTTGACCAACTGTTGTCCTTGAGGAGAAGTCAAAGATATAGAAGAAAAAATTCAATAAACTCTTAAATCTCTCTCTCAAAGAAATTATTTGATCTCACTCTATCCTCCTTATTTACTTATGAAATTCGCAGTAGTCTCAAGTGACAACTAATCTTGGGTGTTTTTTATCGCTATTTCTCGGTTGCATCTATCTGCCTTTGCAAAGACGTCCATTATTATTGTAGGACAATGATACCACAACTGCCTCCATAGGCCATCATCTTTTTTCTCTGATTTTACTATTTGCGTTTGATTATCTATAATTTTATTACTTTGTTATAAAGTATCTATTACTAATTTTAAAATATCAATATTTTGGGAACTAATTTCAAAATATGAAAGATGCAGGGGACCATACGGAGAACCACAAAAAAAATGACTAAATTTGAGGATTGATTGAGCTCATTTAATTACCTGTCTCTTGGCACTGGGGCGTGAGTTTGACGATACATGTGGAGGTTAATCTCACCTAGGGTGCATTTGGTTTGGATACAGCTCGGAAATAATGCTTACCATATCCATATCTGCTCACCCATCTCGGATACAGATATGGATATGGATATACCTTCGCAAGAAAAATTTATATCCATATCCATTAAAATCGGATACGATTACGGATATATATGTGGATATATATGCAGATATGCATCTAGATACAAAACAGATATGAGAGAACTAGATAGTATTGAGAAAAACATAGTTAATATGATACAAAAGAGTTCATTAATATGTTCATTACAATTGAAAAGCTAAAATTAGACATCTTGATCATCAAAATTAACCACAAATCCATAATCTAAGAATCAAAACTATCGTAATAGTATGACTAATATGTACTCAGATATTTTGGATATGGATATTGATATTTCACTACAAAACCATATTAGTAACTATATCCTTTTAGGGTGTGTTTGTTTGAAAAAAAATGAGAAAGAAGTGGAAAGGCACTGTGCGTGTTAAAAAGAAATTTTGGTGGCTAAAAATTTTTCGGTTTTTGTTTTTGTTTCAAAAAAAGAAGAGAAAAAATTTGTTGGAAGTGGAGAAACTGATGATTTTTTTGTGGGAATGAATTACCAGCCATTCGGTTGGAAGTGGGCTCGAAGGAGTTGGAAAGTGGGGATATATTAATTTAATATTGAGTTGATGGGATCGATGAGGTGGGTAAGGGTGAGATAAGATCTCACTCGCTTCCAACTCTCTCTCTCTCTCTCTCTCTCTCTCTCTCTCTCTCTCTCTCTCTCTCTCTCTCTCTCGTGTTCTTCATCAGAGAAAAGGAAGGAAAACCCTAGATTTGTGAAGAATCATTGTTTCTCTCTCTCGTTCTTCATCAGAGAAAAGGGGAAGAAAACCCCGTAGATCTCTTCGCCTGCCACCACATCTTCCCCTCTCTATCGTTCTCATCTTCAGAATTAGGGGAAAAGAGCTGATCGTTAAAATGCCTAAAGATCTCTCTTTTTAGCCTATTGGTGTTCAGATCTACCCATTTTCTACCCATCTGAATCACGCAGTTACTATCGAAGTAAAAATTAAGGTAAAATTTGTGTTTTTAATAAAAATTAGATTTTTTTTATCAGTTAGACTCTTATTTTGGTACAATGCTAATACATAAACTTTGGTGTGGTATACGATGATGAAATAAATTTATCAAAGCCCATCATTGTTTGAGTACACTTTGCTATACGAATTCGAATATGTGTATTCTTTGATATGTTGTAGCCTCACCATTTCTACAACCCATGTTGTTGACAAATACTTCAGTTTGTTTTGTAAATATATGTTGGCTACAAAATCTATGATGGTTTGGAAATATTGTTTATATTTGTAAATATATGTTATCTGTGTGAAAACGACGGAGGAATTGAGGAAAAGAATTAAGAAAAACATGAAAAATAAGTAAGACAGACTCCACCACACCCTAGTGTGGTGTCTGCCACCCCAAGGTAGCAGGGTGTGGCAGAATCTACCCTGTTTACCATGTGTGTCTGCCATAAACTGCTATGGCAGAATCTGTTCTGTTTGTCATGGGTGTGGTGTGTACCACACTAGGGTGTGACAGACTCGTTTTTAGAATCCTAATCTGTTTGAGATTGTGTTTTATTATAGAGCCACATTTTTTTAGGGTTTTTTATCTATTGATTGGGTAGCTTGAAGGTGATTTTGAGCACAGAAAAGAGATATCTTTCTGAGCAATTTGTTTGAGGGTTTAGTTTGAGAGATTTGTTTGAGAGGTTAGTTGAGTGATCTTGTAATCTCTACTTTGTACTCTCTTTCTCTATAGTAGAAACCCATCCTTTTTTGTCCCGTGGACATAAGTAATTTGTCAAACCACGTTAAACTTTTGTGTTTGAGTTGGTGTCGTTATTTTGGATTGTTTTAGCTTTCTTTCTCGATGTTTGTATTTGTTCTGCCAGGCACAACAAGTGGTATCAGAGCTCAGGTTACACTTGGGCTATTTTGAGTAGATCACTTTGGAAGTTCGGCTAGGGCTTCATTTGGAGTTAAAGGTGGGATCTTTTTGGTAAAAATTCTATCTTTTCTGAGTTTTGGATCTATTCTTTGTTTGTTCTACTTTGGTTGTTGGTGCTTTAAGGAATTATAGCTGGGAAAGAAGGAGTTGTGGAGGATACTTCAGGTGTGAAGACCATCCAAAGTTTGAATATTCACTCTATGAAGATAGACGTGGAGAAGTTTAATGGCACTAAACAATTTTAGACTTTAGCGATGTGAAGTCTTGGATGCGCTCAACGAGCAAAATTTGGAAGATACTTTGGAATTGGATAGAAAACCAGATGATATTGATGAGAGGGTTTGGAAGAAGATGAATCGAATGGCGTATGGTGTGATTAGGTCTTGTTTGACTCAAGATTTAAAGTATGATATGATTAATGATACTTCAGCTAAGAAGATTTGGGAGATCCTTGAGAGCAAGTATTTGACTAAGAGTGTGGAGAATCATTTGCATTTGAAGAGGAGACTTTATCGCTTCTAATTGAAGAAAAGAACCTCCATTAGTGATCACATGAACCACTACACGAAACTTCTTGTGAATTTGGCGAATGTAGATGTTACAATTGAAGATGAGGACAAGGCATTGTTGTTGTTGAGTTCCTTGCCTGATGAGGAATATGAGACTTCGTCCTTACTTTTATCAATGGAAAGACATCTCATTCGTATAGTGAGATCACCGCTGCACTTGTGAACTATCAGCTTCGAAAGAAAGATAAGGAGTCTACAAGTGATACAGTAGCGGAGGTGTTGGTCGCAAGAGGGAAGAATCCAAACTGAAAGAATTAGAAGTCACAATCTAGAATAGAGCATCCTACAGTTAGAAAAGATCAGTGTGCTTGGTGCAAGGAGACTAGTCATTAGAAGAAAGATTGTCCAAAGCTCAACGAATGGATGAAGAATAAGCAGAAGGGAAAGGGAAGCAACCATCATCAGAAGCAAATATCGTTATATTGGATGGTAATATTTCTGATACTTCTATTTATTCGCTTTCTATTAGTCCTACATGTAGCTATTCAGAGAAATCCGAGTGGATGTTGGATAGTGGTGTGACCTATCATGTGTGCCCTAGAAAGGAATGGTTCTCCAGTTTTTAGAAGCTGGATAGTGGTGTGGTGTACATGGGTGACAACCGTGCATGCCAGATCCTTGGGATAGAAAGAATTCACATCAAGATGTTTAACGGGACAATTAGGGAGTTATATGGTGTGAGATATATTCCTTCCTTGAGGAAGAACTTTATCTCAATTGGAGCTTTGGTTGGAGAGGGTCTGAAGATTCGTGTTGAGGACATAGTTCTCGAGATCGTGAAAGACTCTTTGATTGTGATGAAGGGCGTCCAGAGGAATAACCTGTACTATTTGATTAGAAGTTCAGTGACAGGTAGAGAGCTGGCAACTTCTGTTGATTCGACTAGACTACGGTATTTGGAGCTTAGTCATTCCAGTATAGATTTGGAGATGGGTGTACAGACCTACAATTTAAAGTCCAGTGAACACTTTGATGTGAGTAAGAAGACCAATGTGAAGTTTGGCACCTCTATTCACTGCACTAAGGGTCTTTTAGATAGAGTTCACACAGATGTTTGGGGGCCTTCCAAGGAGGCATCATTGGGAGGTAATAGATGTTTGGTTTCCTTTGTTGGTGACTGTTCTAGGCATGTTTGGGTTACAACCAAATCTCCTTTGGATAAAGTCCTAGTAGTCTCCAACAGATTGAAGAAGTGTGAGATTGGCAAAAAGGTGAAGGTACTTCATTCTTATTTTGGTGGGAGGTACAAGAGGGACCTATTTTTGCATTCGAGCCGAGCTCACGACATTTTGAGATACTTTGGTAGAAAGGAAATTTTGGGACAACAAGATAAGATGGCAGATTTGGTGAGCTGCTCCTTACTGGAGGAGGACCAACGTTTGATGTCGAGCATTGATTCTGGTGTTTGAGGCTTTGACATATTTGGGTTATCTTGGTTATAGATTGTTGACTGCTGTGATTGGAGGTAAAACTCCATTGGATGTTTGGTCTAGTAGTGTCACTTTGCTTGAGGCTTCGACGACGGAGCTAATTGACTCTCAGCAGGTGGATAGTTTTGGACAGACCTTAGATGTATCATAGCGGGTAGAGAGTGATGCTACTCCACATTAGATGGAGATTACTTCACATACTCTAGATCATTCTGCATAGTTTAAGATTCCAGCTGAGGTGACACAGTTATGGGATCATTTAGATTTGGGTGCAGAAGATGAGTTGGTTGATTTGAATGCAACTGGTGGATAAGATTTGGATACGGCCATTGGTTCACCTCAAGTGGAGGTGTTTGATTTGTTTCACTTTGGGGCCATTGGGAGCATCATCAGTTGCAGATCCGTTAGCGATGTTGGTGAAGAGTTGTAAACTTTTCTATTTAATTGAGGGCATTTGGAGGCCATTTGATGAACGATGGGCGGCTTGATCCCTTGGGAGAGGGGGTACATAGGCAGTCAATTTGATACAGTCGATTTGGTGAGTTGATACCGACATTTGGAGAGTATTCACATTCTCGTTTGGGTCTCGACTGTAAAACCCCGAAAATTTGAATACTTTATGATAAATAATAATAAATATGTTATACATTTATAAATAATATATTATGATGTTTGAGTATGCTAGGAACTGATTTGAGATCAATTCAATGTATATATGTATATATGTGAGTACAAATACACAAATCATGCACAAAGGCCAAGAGTGAGAATCTGGGAATTTTGACCAGTTGAGAGTTTTTATGCTTCTCTCACTGATTCATTAAGAATCTGGAAACGTGTATAAAACCAAAGTTGTAGGTCTCTTCAAGATATTTCCAACTAATCTTAGATCACCTTATTCTGAGGTCGTATGAGAAAGTTATAGCCAAAATACTGAAGAGAATGTTCCTAGTCAGACTGAATTTCCAGTTCGGGTTTCGGGTTTCGGGTTTGCTGCTATATATATACATGTTATATCACAAAAATCACCTCTTTTCTTCTGTTTTACAAACCCTAGCAGCCCCCCTCTTCTCTCCCAAACCCTAGATCCGTTCTTGGAGGATTTTGGAGGAGTCGACGCGAGATCCATCGGTGTTCAGCGAAGGAGGATCATTCTCACTTGTTTTTGGGAGTTCATCTACACCCAAGGCGAGTAATTTCTCACCCAACCCCCACCCTTTTTTGTTTTCATGTCAAGAACTGAGTTTTTATTGGTTTTTATGGAGCCAAATTCGTATTTTAAAATAGCTAATAGAGTATTGTGAGCTGACAGAAACCCAGATTTGGGTTTCTGTCCGCTCGGCGGTCGACCGACGCGGTCGACCGCTGAGCTCGTTTTGAGGCTTCGGTCGACCGCAAATTTATTTCGGTCGACCGCGGCGTTCTTTCGGTCGACCGCGATGTTATTTCGGTCGACCGCAGAGCTCTTTCGGTCGACCGTGACGTTTGTTCGGTCGACCGCGACATTTATCCGGTCGACCGCGACGTCTGGTCGGTCGACCCAGACGTCTGGTCGGTCGACCGAGATGCCTAGCGGTCGACCGCCAGGCTCGTGCCAGAGTTCGGTCGACCGGATCGGTCGACCGCAGTACTCTCTGTTGTATTTTCCCTATTTTGTACATTTTTGAATATTTGTTCAGGTTCGAGTGATTTCCTGGACTATCTGACATTGGTATTTGGTCTTACTATGTACCCAGGCATGATAGAAGACCTGAGGGTACCAATTATGGATATATACACTGTTTTTACTGTGAATTGATATAGGTAGATTTCACTATGTATCCCAGTGATATGTTCACCATTTCACAGTCCTCGCGTTGGACTAAAATCCACAGTCCTCGTGTTGGATAAGCATTACCTTTTAGTCCTCGTGTTGGACACCCTTCCCACTTAGTCCTCGTGTTGGACATGCATTGCTATTTAATCCTCGTGTTGGATATACATTACCATCCGGTCCAAGCGTTGGACAACGGTCACATCCGGTCCAAGCGTTGGACAACGGTCACATCCGGTTCATGCGTTGGACAACGGTCACATTCGGTCCAAGCGTTAGACAACGGTCACATCCGGTCCATGCGTTGGACAACGGTCACATCCGGTCCATGCGTTGGACAACGGTTATTTTCAGTTCATGAGTTGGACGTTTACTTCTGCAGTCTATGGGTTGGACGTTTACTTTATATAGTCTATGTTTCTGACACTTAATTGTTTTCTGACATGTCACTCATGTGAGTTTGACATGACACTTATGTAGATTTTGACATGATATTCATGTAAGTAATAACATGATACTCATGTGGGCTATGTCACAACACTGTTTTCATGCTCTGGTGTTCGTCGTATTTCTTTTATTATTATTACTGCACTAGAACCTTGGGTTTGGTATTTAGGAGTTTACAATTTGAGATGTAAGGTATATACATGAGGGTTTCCTTGTTTGGATTATTTCGCTCGACGTACCTATGCTCGTGTTGTAAATTTCTAAATACTAAAACCCCCTTTAGTAAGATCTATGATTTTTTTTATCTCTTATATATTAACTGTATTTTTCTTATACAACGAGCCTTGTTCCCTTGGGGTTGGTTGTGATGTTACTCGCTAGCGCTTTGACGCTCATTGTCCCTCCCCCTTTCAGGTAACGAGCCAGGAGCCCGGAGAGTCATAGACTGATGGCGATGCATTTTAGCTTTAGCCGTCTCTTTAGTTATATTTTCTTTTGGAGTTCCACAGTAGATTTTTATTTAGACATTTGAGAGTCTTGTTCTAGAAGTTGTAAAGGCTGTGTGCCTTATTTCCTTTTCGTCAGATATTTATATTTGAGACTTGTTGAGTATTCCAGTTTATCTACTCAGATCTTGGCTATGTATTTCTGTATGTGGGATGATGAGATATTTATGTGACTGTTATCATTATCTCTTGTATTATCTTTTACTTGCTTTTGTACCTACACCTGTTATTGACTCTACTAGAGTGATAGAATTGTGATGGTGAAACATGTTATTGTTCGGTGTGGTGCATGGCAGGTTTGACATTCTTGGTTTCACCTTGGACTGCAGCCTTGTGTGAACCCAGGGGCGTCATAGTTGGTATCAGAGCTCTAGTTCCAGTATCCTTAGGATCATCCTGTGTCGAGTCGTGGAGCTAGGATAGAGTTTCCTAGGATTCATGTATAAAGTCTGTAAGGATTTCCTAGTATGAGTGAGGGCGATATATGCGTATATCTCAAAATTTGAGAATTTTTTTTTATGACAACTATTTTTGTATAAGTTTAAAGTATTTGTGCAAATACTATATGTTGTGAAAATTGTATTGTGATACGCTATTTATAGAGGTCTATTTTGACTCCTAAACCCCTATTTTCTTTTGAGCAGAGATGTCAGAATATGATATGTCATGTACTCAGAGATCTGGACAAGCTGAACCACAACAAAATCCACCTGAGCTGCAGCAGGCTCCCCAGTACCTGGTAGATCTTATGGCTCCCCTAGTCGCTAGGATAGCAGCAATCGAGGAGCTTGTGGCGAATCACATTACACCACCACCACCAGTAGCTGAAACCGCCATTTCTCAAGAAAATGGGACAGCTAAGTTCCAGAAGGACGAGGAAGGGAGTGCTAAGAGAGGGCACGCCGGAGACAAGGGCAAGAACAAGAGACCCTTGATTGGATCCCAACAGCATCAGCAGAGCCCTCATAAGAAGGGATCTCAACAGGATCAGAGAGCAAGTCAGCAGCACAAGTTCCGGGGATCTTGTTTTAACTGTCGCAAGGTCGGACACAAGGCATTAGAGTGCCGCAGTGCACCAACAAGAGCTCAGAAGGGAAATGGTCCAACTCAGCAGCAACGGAAGACTGAAGGGCAGGTTCTAGCAGTTCAAGAGGTTTCCCAGGGGCAGATTGTCCCATATTCTCCAGCACCAGTGACAGAGCAGTCTTTAGCCACCGGCAGAGTATATGCAGTAGTCCCGCATGATCATGGAGCTAATGGAGCAGTTTTGGTTCTTTTCCCGCCCGTATTCTTTTCGATTCGGGAGCTTCGCATTCTTTCATCTCGCATGCATTTATGACTAGACTCCAGCTCGTAGCTCAGCCTCTAGACACCCCTTTATCTGTTTCCACCCCTTTAGGTGAGGTATCGCTTCTGGAGAGCGTTTGTAGGAGGTGTACCGTCAGTTTAGACGAGTCGGAGTTCATAGTCGATTTGATAGTGTTTCATATGTCCGAGTTCGATGTCATCCTTGGTATGGATTGGTTGTCTTCCTACCATATTAGTATTGACTGCTTTGCGAAGACAGTCAAGTTGCGAGCGTCCGATGGGTCCGAGATGATTGTAGCAACCTCCCAGGGCAACCGTTTTGCGGAGTTATTTCTGGCGTACATCGAGGAGGTGATGCGACGGGATCAGGGTGCTGAGTTATTGGAGACTAGAGTTGTCTCAGAGTATCAGGATGTCTTTCAGGACATACCTGGATTACCTCCGGTGAGAGAGGTAGAGTTTTGTATTGAGTTGCAGCCAGGCACAGCCCCGATATCCCGCGCACCCTATCGTATGGCACCAGCTGAGATGAGGGAGCTTCAGACCCAGTTGGACGAGTTATTAGCTCAGGGTTTTATTCACCGGAGTCATTCTCCGTGGGGCGCGCCAGTCCTCTTCGTGAAGAAGAAGGACGGTAGTATGAGATTATGCATAGATTATAGAGAGTTGAACAAGGTCACTATCCGGAATAGGTACCCACTACCTAGGATTGATGACTTGTTTGACCAGTTGCAGGGTGCGCAGTATTTCTCAAAGATTGATCTTCGTTCGGGCTATCATTAGTTGCGGGTTAGAGAGATTGATATTCCCAAGACCGCCTTTCTTACTCGATATAGTTCTCTCGAGTTCTTGGTCATGCCATTCGGATTGACCAATGCACCCACGGTATTCATGGACTTGATGAACCGGGTTTTCCGTCCCTTCTTGGATCAGTTTGTGATCGTCTTTATCGAAGATATACTCATTTATTCGAGGTCGGAGGCAGATCACGAGGAGCATCTGCGGATAGCATTAAGGACTCTTCAAGAGCATCAGTTGTATGCCAAGTTCAGCAAATGCGAGTTTTGGCTTTCAGAAATCAGATTCCTTGGCCACGTCATCAGTAGAGAGGGCATAGCAGTGGACCCGGCTAAGGTTACGGCAGTTCTTAATTGGGAGCCACCGAAGATGGTGACAGAGATTCGCAGCTTTTTTGGAATTAGCTGGATATTATAGGAAGTTCATTCAGGACTTCTCAAAGATTGCGATGCCTATTATGCACCTTACGAAGAAGGGTGTACAGTTCATATGGAGCATGGAGTGCCAGAAGGCCTTTGATATTTTGAAGACTAAGTTGACTACAGCGCCGGTTTTGACTATTTCGAGCAGCGACAGGACATTCTTCGTATATACAGATGCATCATTGGCAGGCTTGGGAGGCGTATTGATACAAAATCAGAGGGTAGTAGCTTATATCTCACGGCAGTTGAGGGTGCATGAGCAGAACTATCCTACTCATGATCTTCGTATATACAGATGCATCATTGGCAGGCTTGGGAGGCGTATTGATACAAAATCAGAGGGTAGTAGCTTATATCTCACGGCAGTTGAGGGTGCATGAGCAGAACTATCCCACTCATGACTTGGAGTTAGCAGCAGTGGTGTTTGCACTGAAGTCATGGAGGCACTACTTGTATGGAGTGCAGTTTGAGTTATTCACAGACCACCAGAGTCTGAAGTATCTCTTTTCCCAGAAGAAACTCAACCAGAGACAGAGGAGATGGATTGAGTTTATTAAGGACTACGAGTTCGTGATCCAGTATCATCCGGGGAAGGCGAACGTCGTAGCAGATACATTAAGCAGGAAGCGTAGACATCAGATTTCAGCTTTGAGATGTTCATTGCATCGGGATCTTATCACTCTTAGCCAGTTTGATTTTAGACCCGAGATTGGAGGAACCAGTGCATTTTTGGGAGCTGTGACAGTGCAGCCATCTTGGAGTGACAGAGTTGTCAGAACTCAGTTGGAAAACTATTGAATTCAAATCCAGAAGGAGGAAATTTCCAAAGCGCCTAAGACTGATTGGGCCGTTGGAGCAGATGGAAGTCTACGAATGACGGATAGACTGGTTATGCCAACCAGTACAGAGCTTAAGAGGGAGTTGCTAAATGAAGCACATCGTACTCGGTTCATAGTACATCCAGTGACCCCTAAGATGTACAAGGACCTAAAAAGACACCTTTGGATGGAGTGTTATGCGTAGGAAGATTTCAAAGTATGTAGCTAAGTATCTTACCTGTCAATGAATAAAGGCGGAATACCAGAGACAAGTAGGATCACGTCAGCTTTTAACCAACTGCAGCCTTTACCCATTCCAGAGTGGAAGTGGGCGGATATTTCTATGGACCTTATTGTAGAGTTGTCGAAATCGAAGAAAGAGAATGATTCGATTTGGGTGGTAATGGATGGACTGATGAAGTCAATACATTTTTATCCCAGCAATGACTAACTATACAGCTGAGATGTATGTGAGGATACCTATTCAAGAGACTATTCGACTTCATGGAATTCCAGATGAGATAGCATCAGATTGAGATTTTAGTGTTCATTCCACATTTTTGGAAGGGTTTCCAGGATTCTTTTGGGCAACAGATTTATCGTACTGTAGTGCATTTCATCCATAGATGGATGGTCAGACGGAGAGAGTAAATTAGATGTTGGAAAACAGATGCCGGGCTTGTGTCATTGACTTTCAAGGTAGCAATTCGGAAGACGGAAAAAGGTTACGACAAGATACATTGGACCGTATCAGATTTTTGAGAGCATTGGAGCTGTGTCATACAGACTAGATCTTCTAGCATCGATGTCTAGTATACACAATGTATTTCATGTTTCTATGCTTAAGAAACAATTACGTGATGAAGAACAGTAGTGAGTGTTGAACGCATCAGAAATTTAGCTTCAGGATGGTGTGACTACGATTGAAATCCCAGTTTGTATACTTGCTAGAGAAGAAGAAAAATTTAGAAACAAGACATTTTTTTTTCTTGGAGAAAACTCAGTGGAACCAGAAAGGAGTTGAGATGATCTTCAGGGTCGCGAAGATGTTATGCCGCGCGACTTCCTGAACCTATTGAGGAAGTGCATTGATTTATGTGTACGATTATTTGTGTGGTTATATTTTGATTTAACGCTAGAATGAGGATATTTTCACTTAATTCTTAATCTTTCGGAACACATGGTATATATATGGGGGGTTCCTTGTTTGGATTTTTCGCCCGACGTACTAGTTCCATTCGATTAAGGGTTGAGTGAGAATATAGTCATCCTGGACAGTTAAATATAAATATCCATATATGCTTATCAAGAGTAAAATTCTAAATGTTTCTGGTTGCGGGTTGAATTAGACCCACTATGTGTTTTTCTAGTATTATTATTTGCTTAAGTATGATTTCTGAATTTCGAGGACGAAATTCTTTTAAGGGGGGAAGAATGTAAAACCCCGAAAATTTGAATACTTTATGATAAATAATAATAAATATGTTATATATTTATAAATAATATATTATGATGTTTGAGTATGCTAGGAACTGATTTGAGATCAATTCAATGTATATATGTATATATGTGAGTACAAATACACAAATCATGCACAAAGGCCAAGAGTGAGAATCTGGGAATTTTGACCAGTTGAGAGTTTCTATGTTTTACACACTGATTCAGTTAGTATTTGGAAAAGTGTATAAGAACAAAGTTGTAGGTCTCTTCAATAGCTTTCTAATGAATCTTAGATCACCTCATTTCGTCATGACACCTCTACAAGTTAGATTTTGTTTAACAAAGAATTTTGATTCAGGTTTCAAGCTCACAGAAACTCAGATATGGGTTTCTGTCCGCTTGGCGGTCGACCGGAGCGGTCGACCGCTGAGCTCGTTTTAGGGCTTCGATCGACCACCAAGTTTGTTCGGTCGACCGCGGCGTTTGTTCGGTCGACCGCAACGTTTGTTCGGTCGACTGCGACATTTATCCGGTCGACTGCGACGTCTGGTCGGTCGACCGAGATGCCTAGCGGTCGACCGCCAGGCTCGTGCCAGAGTTCGGTCGACCGGATCGGTCGACCGCAGTACTCTCTGTTGTATTTTCCCTATTTTGTACATTTTTGAATATTTGTTCAGGTTCGAGTGATTTCCTGGACTATCTGACATTGGTATTTGGTCTTACTATGTACCCAGGCATGATAGAAGACCTGAGGGTACCAATTATGGATATATACACTGTTTTGACTGTGAATTGATATAGGTAGATTTCACTATGTATCCCAGTGATATGTTCACCATTTCACAGTCCTCGTGTTGGACTAAAATCCACAGTCCTCGTGTTGGACAAGCATTACCTTTTAGTCCTCGTGTTGGACACCCTTCCCACTTAGTCCTCGTGTTGGACATGCATTGCTATTTAATCCTCGTGTTGGATATACATTACCATCCGGTCCATGCGTTGGACAACGGTCACATCCGGTCCATGCGTTGGACAACGGTTATTTTCAGTTCATGAGTTGGACGTTTACTTCATGCAGTCTATGGGTTGGACGTTTAATTTATATAGTCTATGTTTTGGACACTTAATCGTTTTCTGACATGTCACTCATGTGAGTTTGACATGACACTTATGTAGATTTTGACATGATATTCATGTAAGTAATAACATGATACTCATGTGGGCTATGTCACAATACTGTTTTCATGCTCTGGTGTTCGTCGTATTTCTTTTATTATTATTACTGCACTAGAACCTTGGGTTTGGTTAGGAGTTTACAATTTGAGATGTAAGGTATATACATGAGGGTTTCCTTGTTTGGATTATTTCGCTCGACGTACCTATGCTCGTGTTGTAAATTTCTAAATACTAAAACCCCCTTTAGTAAGATCAATGATTTTTTTTGATCTCTTATATATTAACTGTATTTTTCTTATACAACGAGCCATGTTCCCTTGGGGTTGGTTGTGATGTTACTCACTAGCGCTTTGACGCTCGTTGTCCCTCCCCCTTTCAGGTAACGAGCCAGGAGCCCGGAGAGTCGTAGACTGATGGCGATGCATTTTAGCTTCAGCCGTCTCTTTAGTTATATTTTCTTTTGGAGTTCCACAGTAGATTTTTATTTAGACATTTGAGAGTCTTGTTCTAGAAGTTGTAAAGGCTGTGTGCCTTATTTCCTTTTTGTCAGATATTTGTATTTGAGACTTGTTGAGCATTCCAGTTTATCTACTCAGATCTTGGCTATGTATTTTTATATGTGGGATGATGAGATATTTATGTGACTGTTATCATTCCATTAGTATTTCTTGTATTATCTTTTACCTGTTTTGTACCTACACCAGTTGTTGACTCTACTAGATAGATGTTAATTGTGATGGTGAAACATGTTATTGCACGGTGTGGTGCATGGCAGGTTTGACATTCTTGGTTTCACCTTGGACTGCAGCCTTGTGTGAACTCAGGGACGTCACATCGACTTGTTGTGGATTGAGTCTGTTGTCGTGTTTTTGTTCCACTTCATATTGGATGCAACAAGTGAGATATTTGATTTGTTTGGTGTCGGCTCAGTTTTGGAAAAAATTCGCCGAGGTGGAGAATTTTAGAAAACGACGAAGGAATTAAGGAAAAGAATTGAGAAAAACATGAAAAATAAGCAAGACAGACTCCACCACACCCTGGTGTGGTGTCTGTCACACCCATGTGGCAGGGTATGACAGAATCTGTCCTGTTTTCCATGGGTGTGGTGTCTACCACACCCTGGTGTGGCAGATGTGCCTGTTTGCCATGAGTGTGTTGTGTGCCACACCAGGGTGTGGCAGACTCGTTTTTAGAATCCTAATATGTTTGGGATTGTGTTTTATTATAAATAGAGCCACGTTTTTTAGGGGTTTCTATCTATTGATTGGATAGCTTGAAGGTGATTTTGAGCACAGAAAAGAGAGATCTTTCTGAGCAATTTATTTGAGAGTTTAGTTTGGAAGATTTGAGAGATTTGTTTGAGAGGTTAGTTGAGTGATCTTGTAATCTCTACTCTGTACTTTCTTTCTCTATAGTGGAAACCCATCCCTTTTGTCCCGTGGACGTAGGAAATTTGCCGAACCATGTTAAACTTTTGTTTTTGAGTTGGTGTCGTTATTTTGGATTGTTTTGGCTTTCTCTCTCGGCGTTTGTGTTTGTTCCGCCGCGCACAACAATCTGAGCCCATCATTGTTTGAGTTCATATTTGTTCAGCCCCCTATCTTTCTTCAGTTCATATTGTTCAGTTTGTTATGAATCAAATTATGGTTGCTTGGTATGTTTGTAAATATATGAAGGTTTGTAATTTTCCTTCCACTATTTTTGTTGGAGCCAAACTGAGAAAGTAGATTGGAAATCATATCCAACAAATTTTTTTTGGGTGAAACAACCATAGTAAACACTTTCCAAGAAAAATATGGAAAAACATGAAAATGATCTTTTACTACAATATTTGTTTTCTTGGATATTTAGGATTTGAAACAAGGGAAAATTGTGTCAAGGCCGCGAAAGCAAAAACTTCATGTGCTGCATGACTTTTTTCCATGTGTTTTAGCCCTTAAATTGGAGATCTATGTTCTGTAGCCCTTCTTTAGCAATTATTACCTATCAACTAACCATAGAGAGAGAATAAAAAATAAAAAACCACAAAATACTCTTATCTCATCTATTCTTTCATATTAAGTCTAAAATCAAGTTGAATTAGACTTAACATGAAAGTCTAATTTCATGTTAAGTTCAATTTAATTCATGTTAGGTCTAATTTAATTCCTTTTAAGTCTAATTTAAATCATGTTATGTCCAATTCAACTTGTTTCAAGTCTAATTAATTCGTGTTAAGTTTAATTCAACTTATTTTAAGTCTAATTTCATATTAAGTCCAGTTTGATTCATGTTAAGTCTAATTTAATTCATTTTAAGTCTAATGTAAATTATGTTATGTCTAATTTAACTAGTTTTAAGTCTAATTTAATTGGATTTAACATGAAATTAGACTTAAAAAAGTTGAATTAGACTTAACATGATTTAAATTAGACTTAAAAGGAATTTAACATGATTAAAATTAGACCTAACATGAAATGTTATTAGACTTAACATGAACTGAATTTAGACTTAACACGAATTGAGTTGGACTTAACATGAAATTAGAACTAACATGAACTGTTATTAGACTTAACAAGAACTGAATTTAGACTTAAAACGAATCAAGTTGGACTTAACATGAAATTAGACTTAACATGAACTGATATTAGACTTAACATGAACTGAAATTAGACTTAACATGAATTAAAATTAGACTTAACACGAATCAAGTTGGACTTAACATGAAACTAGACCTAATATGAACTGTTATTAGACTTAACAAGAACTGAATTTAGACTTAAAACGAATCAAGTTGGACTTAACATGAAATTAGACTTAACATGAACTGACAAGAACTGAATTTAGACTTAAAACGAATCAAGTTGGACTTAACATGAAATTAGACTTAACATGAACTGATATTAGACTTAACATGAACTGAAATTAGACTTAACATGAATTAAAATTAGACTTAACACGAATCAAGTTGGACTTAACATGAAACTAGACCTAATATGAACTGTTATTAGACTTAACAAGAACTGAATTTAGACTTAAAACGAATCAAGTTGGACTTAACATGAAATTAGACTTAACATGAACTGTTATTAGACTTAACATGAACTGAATTTAGACTTAACACGAATTAAGTTGGACTTAACATGAAATTCGACTTAACAGGAACTGATATTAGACTTAACATGAACTGAATTTAGACTTAATATGAACTGAAATTAGACTTAACACGAATCAAGTTGGGCTTAACATGAAACTAGACCTAAACATAAAAGGAATTAAATAGGATTTAATAAGAATCAAATTGGCCTTAACATGAAGTAAAATTGGACTTAACATGAAATTAGACTTAAAATAAGTTGAAATAGACTTAACATGATTCATGCTAAGTATAATTCAACTTGTTTTTAGACTTAAAATAAATTGAATTAGACATAACACGATTTAAATTAGACTTAAAATGAATTAAATTAGACTTAACACGAATCAAACTGGACTTAATATGAATCAAATTGGACTTAACATAAAATTAGACTTAAAACATGCATGTTAAATTAGACTTAACATGATTCATGTTAACTCTAAATCAACTTATTTTTAGACCTAAAACAAGTTGAATTAGAATTAACATGATTTAAATTAAACTTAAAGGAATTAAATTAGACTTAACATGAATCAAACTGGACCTAACATGATAGATCTGGAGAGAATGAAGAGGGAGGAGAAAATGAGGGTATTTTAGGCTTTTATATTTGTTTCTCTCTGTTTGTGCTTAGTTGACATGATAATTGCATGTAACAAAGGCTGCAGCACATGATGTGACATTTCTTGAGGCCGAATCACATGAAAAAAAGAAGGGGCTGCAGCACATAAGAATTTTACTTTTGGGGCTTTAAAACAATTTTCCCTTGAAACAAACACCCTTATAGATTTGAGTAACTATGCATACAATTTACTAGCTCTAATCTCACCCCAAATTAAAAAAGAAAAGAGAAGAGGGGAAAAAACCCCAAGTTTCAAAAAAAGAAAAATAAAACAAAAATAAGATAAAATCTTGGTCATGGTGATCCAAGAACGATCCTTCCGTCCTCTGTACCCTTTGAACCTGTCTTCGTCTCCGCCTTCGTCTCTAACCTCCCTCCCTCCCTTTTGCACCAAATTCGCGATCTCTTTTCCGTGGATGAGTTAAGAACACGGTAACAAAAAGCAATCCGATCCCATCCAATCCAAATTTAGGAAAATGATCGTGCGGACCTACGGTCGCCGGACCCGCGACATCAACCGCAGCTTCTCCGATCCCGAAAGCCCGGACTTTATAGATTTTCCGCTGTCTCAGGAAAGCTCCCAAGATCCTCTTGCCTTCAGTTTCGGCGCTGCTTTCTCATCCCAAGACTCAGACTCCTCCGGCCAAGATCCCACAAAGACGAAGGAGAAGAAAAAGAAGAAGCAGATGTATGAGCAGGGCGAGGAGGGGGAGGATGTGGCTGCGCCAGCAGTTGCAGCGACTGCGACGCTGATGGAGGCGCAGGAGTTTGGGGAGATGATGGAGCATGTTGACGAGGTCAATTTCGCCCTCGACGGGCTTCGACCAGGGCAGCCCACGAGGATACGGAGGGCCAGCCTGCTATCACTTCTATCCATTTGCGGAACGCCTCAGCAGAGGGTGCTTGTTAGGGCACAGGGGTAACTATTAAATCTTTAATTTTTCAACCCCCAGTTTTTGTTGATTGCTAATGACGCTAATAGGTTGATTATGAAACTTCTTGTTAACTGATCCCGCTTCAAGAACATGGCTCTTGCGATGCAACATGTCTATAAATGGGCAAACCTAAGTTTTAACTATTGTGTAAACATATTGGCTAAGGTTAAAGCCTAAACTTTATTTGGGTCTTGGAATGACTACATGTGGTTTACCTTAATGGAGATAAAATCGCTATTTACTTAGATCCAAAGTCCCCAGTAGAATACAAGGAAAGAAGGGTTTTCAGAATTTGAGAATCATTACGTTTACGGTTATATTAGATTAATTAATAGCTGAACATAGTGAATCATAGGGTTAACCAGATGTACATACTACAGAAAAAATATTTAGGCTTTTCCCATCAAGGTTAAAAAATGAAGAGTATAGGAAGCTCTAGAGCCACTAGCATAATTGTTATTTTAGATTAATAGCTGAACATGGAGAATCCTAGGATAGTAAGTAGTTCAGTGAAATATCCAGGATTCTCATCAAGGGTAAAAATGGGCAGTATAGGAAGTTCTAGAACCATTAGCATTATGATTACATTAGTATCGGTTATATAAAAGAGCAGAAATTTATTTAATATTTACCCTACTCAAACGATATTTTGGAAAATAAAAAACTAAGTAATAAAAGTTTTAAGTAGAGAAGTAAATCTGCCATGCTCTGTGAGCTCATCTACTATGTTCTTGTACTAGAGATTATACTGTGGATTTGTCCATTCTACATTCAATCTATTCTGTCAACTTATCCATTATCACTGGTCGTAAATGTATACTGTCAGCTTATTATTTGTCACTGGTCTTAAACCCCTCATCCAAATTGGTAGGTCCTGGCTCCACAACCCTACACATATTTTCAAAAGGTGATTTAAAAACTCTTCAACCATTAGGATGTTGTTTCTAGTGCGCTTTAATATAACAGTGATAAAACTGTTGTTGCTTTCTTCATGGACCTTGAAAGTATTTGTGCATGCATGTCTGCGCAGAGATCCTCTACATCCTTGGTTGATCCTTGGTTGTAGAGAACCTCTACCACTCACCAAGCAAATCTCCTAATTTTGTGGACCCCATGAGTGATATTCTTTAAATAAATTATATAAACATCCTTTTATTTGTGGGATCCAGCAAATGAGCCAATGCTATTGGTCAACATAACCGACTGCAGGGGTTCTCTACAATTAAGAATGTAGGGAATCCAAACCCGTGTTTTTAGAGCTTATGCCCACCTATGAATTATAAGGTGAGTTTGAATATGGTGATCCATAACTTTCAGTTTAAGCTATGCTTTTTTAAACTCCATATGGCCCCAAAGTCAAGATGTTCCAGAACATCCCTTCTAAAGTTTATAAAGAAACTGAAAATGATTGGCTTTTAACTCCGCGGAGTTATTCAACTTGAAATTGTGATGTGATGCATGAATTAGGAGTTTCATATCACACTCAAATTATTGTAAGTGGATTTTATTATGTCTAAGAGGTTAAAATCTAGCTGTTATCATCAAGTGATTAGGAATGTCACCTGGTCTACTAAATTCTTATTTGCATCCTATGTATATGCTAACCCTGCATGCATAGTGTATTGTTGTTAAATTTAGAGGTTAAAATATTTGGAGGAGATTTAACATTTTTCAGCCACTGGACATACATGGTACATGCACACATGCGCTAACACAGCCTGTGAAGACATAAAAAGGGTTATAGATTCTATATCAATGGTATGAAAGAGATTGACATTGTTTTAGCAGTTGGTAGTCATGTGCATGAATCTAAAAGACTATATTAACAGTTAAATTGGTACCTTACCTTGCACATGACTACCAATGGCGAAAACAGTGTCAATCTCTTTCATATCTTTGATATAAAATCTATAACCCTTTTATGTTTTCGCAGGTTGTGTTAATGCGCGTGTGTATGTACCATGTGTGTATGTACCATGTATGTCCAGTGGCTAAAAAATGTTAAATCAAGTATGAAGTTAAGGGAAAACTTTGTCAATCTCTGTTTGGGGATCTTTTTGTAATATGTACTGCGTCAAGAGTCAAGGACTATCCTGTATGTGCATGCCTTCTTTCACTTCAATGTTTGCTACTATTAATTTTCGGGTTAAATGATTTTATCGTCATGCAATGTCCCGAGGTTGAATAATATTAACATTGGAAAACGTAAAGTTTCAAATTTCTTTTCCCATTATTAATTTACAACTTTGGTTGTTATATCCTTCACAGTTCATGTGAGAGCCAACATGGTTTTGTCGTTTTCCGAATGGACTTCTTAATTCTGGTTGCTAGTTTAAAAGTACAATAATATATAAAATTATGTTTCCAGTGTGTGATTCTTCATGTTTTCAGTGTAGCATTTCCGCTCATTTTTTAAGTCTAATAGAAAATTATTTCTTCCTTTCGTGTGATTATCATTAACTTTTTGTTAAATACTTTTACTTAATACAGGATGGCCAAGAGAATAGTTGATTCCATTTTAGGTCTAAACTTTGATGACTTGCCAAGCACCCTTGCTGCTGCAACTCTTTTCTTTGTTTTGGCCAGCGATGTAAGTCTTTTTTTTTCTCCACTTAACATATTATTAATAATATTGTTATGGCAGCAGCCATAGGAGATGTAATATACTATAGGACACTTCAGCATTTTGTTAGATTACACAGTTACTAGTCTGCAGCTTGTAGTAACTCTTTTGATTTATGCTTACACTTAGATAACAAATTCAGTCCAGAGGTAAGTCATTAGTGAATCATGGCCATGTTCGCTAAAATATTTGTATATTTATGCACACCTAAATACATATGTTGTCTTGTCACTGTATTCCAGTGTCCTATATTTTCAGGGATGATGGGTCTCTAGGCGTCTTTGTGTCTATGAATACGAACATTGTCTCGTCACTGTATTCCAGTGTCCTATATTTTTAGGGATGATGGGTCTCTAGGCGTCTTTGTGTCTATGCTTCTTACTTTTCTTAATCTTTAGCCACACTTTTTAGTCGCCTCACTTTGCTATTTACTATTATGATGAATTACTCGTCAAGACGGTGAAACTAAGAATGCTGTGATTGATGAATCAAATCATGACGGTTAAAAGGAGGAGTGCTTCATTGTAAAGTAGTAAAATAGTAAAAGCGTTATAGGGAAAGTGTAACACCCATAATGATTTAAGGATGATAGTGTTGGACAACTAAGAAACAACATGCACAAGAGATTACTAGCAGAAATGAGAATGTTGCGATGGATTTGTGAATGTTGGACACTTAATAAACAAGTGCAAAAATTGAGTGTAGTTGAGATGAGAATATTACAATGGATGTGGATATACGCCAAGTGATAAGAAGTGCGTGCATTAGTAGGAAGTTGGTGGTTGCTCCAATTGAGGATAAAATGAGCAAGAATGGATTGAAGTTGTTGTTTCCTAATATGAATTTTGGTTCACATGTACATCTAGTCCTCCCCAGAGCCCACAATGGTGGGAGCCTCGTGCACTAGGCTACCTTTACTTAATGTTATTACATTATCTTCCTTTTCTCTGATTCCGCAAAAGTATTGGCTATTATTGCTTGTTATTTTATGGAGTCAAAGTTCTAGTCATGTATCTTACCGCTGCTTCGATCATAATCTACATCTTAATAAACAGCTCCACAAAGTTTTACCTTCATTCTGTTTATATGTTTTCGTTGTAATAAATGTTTACTTTTCATTTTTCTTTCTTAATAATGGAGAGATTCATGAATTTATGTCTCTGAACCTGCTCGTCCTTTATCCAAAAGCATATTCATCATGGATTCTTGAAATTTGTATGTAAGATTGGGAACATGTCCTCTATAATATCAACAAACACAACACACACACACAACTCTTATTCATATGTTACCATCTTCTTTTTTACTTGTACTCTTGTTTATTATTATATTAAAACTTATAGGTATAAGTTTGCTTGATAACTGTTAAACTTTATCGGCAATGTTAATACACCGGCATATATAGATTGGCTACACTTGGTGGTATCATTTATGAGGTGATATTGCACTTCTCTTTGGTTCTCCACTTCAAGTCATGCTGGATCCTCATGATGTCGCACTTCTTTGGTTCTCCACTTCAAGTCATGCTGGATCCTCATAGTTATTTTAGTTGACGAGAGCTTATCCCTCGAATATTTATCTAACTCTTTTGTTTGTTTTCTTCTTTTTCCTGAGTTGCTTTCAGGTTCATGATGATCATCTGCTGGATTCTCCACCTTGCATCCGTTTTCTTCTTGAGTTATTGAATCCACCAGTGACTGATACTGTTGAGGGCAGGGCACCAACAATTGGCTCTAAACTTCTAAGAATGCGCAGGCCTCAAGTTGCAAGTGTTACAAACACAGGAACAGATTCTAGCTCAAGAGTAATCATCTCAAAGGTTCAGGAAATTCTTGTAAGTTGTAAAGAGATAAAATCAGGTGTTGGGGATGATGAAGGAATGCATAGGCCAGAGTTGAGCTCAAAATGGATATCACTATTGACTATGGAGAAAGCATGCCTATCAACTGTCTCATTTGAAGGTAGGTTTTGTTCTCAACTTTCAGGTTGAATTAGCTGATGCGGGATTTGCTTTTCTCTTGTATCATGTGAAATTATCCTTTTAAGCTTTTATCTTTATCTTCTGAGATTGAAACTCTTACAGTGACCTGTTGCATTTCTCATCCTTTTGTTTACATTTACTTGCTTCCATCTGTTTGCTCAAAATTTAAAGCTGGCAAGAGTAATTCTGTTTTATTCTGATTCATGCTTTGTGTTGAATAAGCTTTAGCTAATTCTCCACCTATTTGATCATCTTGATCAGTGAATATTTTCTTGAATTTCAAATAATATATTGGCTGGTAAAAACTTGTTTCTGTTAAATCATACTTTCAGAGGCATCTGAATCTGTGAGGAAGGCCAGAGGAAACTTTAAAGAAAGGTTGAGAGAATATGGAGGACTTGATGCAATTTTTGATGTTGTAATCAGTTGCCATTCAACGATGGAGGTCAGTCTAGCTGTTTTATTGTGTTACCATGTTCTTCTGTATAAAAAAGCAAGGGATATTGGAGTGAAAATTCCTCCTGCTTAGCATTATTCATCTTTCTTAACCTGGAATGTAGTTGCCTTTTGCATATGTTTTAAGATATCCTAATCTATATAGAGTTATTATTTGAGAAAGTGACTTCGGCCTAGACCTTTTCCTGTTTTATTTTTAGTAAACAAATAGAATATAATATTCCAACTCATGAGGAAACAATCTTCTCAAACTTTCCTAAACACTAAACAGTCTAACTTCTTTTCAAACTGAAGGGTATGTATCAATCATGCTAACTTATTACATAAAAACAAACAACTTTCTTAGACTTTTAGCTAATACTTTAGTGAAGATATCATGAATTGGATCATCCGAACTAATAAAAGAAGTGTCAATATTGGTCTGCAATAATTAGTTCTCTCGTTTCAATCTTTAGCTACTTTACTCTCAACAATATTAGTCGAAGTTTTGACAAAAGAAAGTTATTAGGAAGAACAAAACCATTCCATTTTTCCTTTTTGCTTATACTAAAAAGGGGTATGAACTTGTCGTTCTGCTTGGTAGTAGTAATTTGAAGATGTAGACGATCGCAAATACGGTTGATTTCATACATAAAAGTCAAATATGTCTCAGGCATGGAGACATGTAGCAGGGTGACAGGGTCTCGGGCATGGAGATAAGTAATAGGATTACAGCTCCGTCATAGGGATAAGTAGTAGGGTCTCGGTCATGGAGATAGGCAGTGGGGTCTCAGATAGAAGCAAGTAGTATGATCTCACATAGGTCTTCCCTGTAGCATAGTCTTAAACATGTAATGGGGTCTAAGACATCTAGACATCAGGTCATAGAGATATTTACAAGCAATAATGTCTCAACTGAGGCATGGAGACAGGTAGCCGGGTCTCAGGGATAGAAACAAGTATTATGGCCTCGGATATGAAAACTTGTCACATATTTGATGAGGTGAGGTATAAGACATTGTGACAAGTAGGTCATAAAAATAGATGTGGTGAGGTATAAGACATTGTTACATACAAGGTTACCAAAAGCAGTAGGCGGCCTAGGCATTGGACCCAACGCCTAGAGTCTAGGTGCCTAGGAGGAAGCCTAGGTGGGGCCTAAGTGTTTTCCTATTTTTTTTGTTTTTAATTACAATTGTTGATAGTAAATCCCAATGTTATAGAAAGCTTACGCTGGAGTGACACCTTGGCAGATTTCTTCAGTGGTGGCGGAGGATGTTTTGTTCAAGGTTGGAAGAGGTAGAGGAGGTGTTCATAGTTAGAGTTTGGAGGAGGTTGGAAGATGTGGAGGCTACAATGGAAGAATTCATGATTAATGCCTAAAGAGTGTAGTCTATGTAGGCAGACTACGCTCCTCTAGGCGCTCCCAAAATATAGGTGGGCATTTTTCGTACCGTCTAGGCACTAGGCGCTAGGCGCTAGGTAGGGGCTAAGGTACCACTTAGGCCTAGGCGTACGTCTAGGCGGACTAGGCAGAGGCTTTTTAAAACATTGGTTACATATAGATGTGGTTTGGTATAAGGCATTATGACAAGCAGATCATAAAAAAAAACTAGTAAAGTCACAAACATAGAGACTAGTGTTGAGGTTTACAAGACATATAGGTCTTAGACAAAGAGACATAACATAACAGAACAATAGAAATAAAGCTAAACCGGAAAATAGTAGATCAAGGAAGCTTATGAGATCACATGTAAGATTTTTCAAAGTTTTTTTGTTTATTGTTGTTTATTTGGGGAAAATGATGGAGAAGATAATGGAGGTCCTTGTTGGAGAGACAAATGTGGTAAGACAGGGTGGTCATGTGCATTGGGATGTCATTCACATGCAATTATTGCACTTAAAGAGAAAATGAATTTGAAAATATTTCCACATCGTCCAATTCGAGTCCCATTTACTATTAGCTCCGCCTAAGCAAGATTTTATCTGTGATCCCAGAGAGGAATTGTCAGATTTTATCTTTGTAAACTAATATATTTACCGCTAGATAATCTTCAAATGTGGGAATAAGCAATTTTTGCTAATTTTCCTAATATACTAACTACTATTGTTAGTGTAATCTTAGGGGAATTTGTAATATTTTCAAAAATGTATTTGGACTCTGGGAATCTTTTGTTCTTTAGAAAATGCCATGCCTCTTGTTACTATATGATAAGGAGCTGAGTGTTCATGTCTACTAAAGAAGCACATGACATCGTCACTTTGAATCTTGGTTATTTGAATTTTAAATAATAGTAGGATAGATTATTTATAGTATGATTTGATGATCACGAGTAAAATTGATCCACGCAATGCTGCGACATAAGTATGAAAAAGCTAAAAAATAGTTTAAATATTTCGTTAAAAATATTCATAAACTGACAACATAGAAAAGACAATGTAATTCTAGCACACTCATTGTTTCTCTTGGTTTTGATGATTTATACTGGTAGCGATATGCAAATGTTTCAAGAATTCAAAAGAGATACTATAAAAAGATATGAAATGAATGACATGAGATTACTTCATTTCCTTTTGGGTATTAAAGTTGAGCAAAGAAAAGAAAGATGTTTTTATTTGCCAAAAGAAGTATGCTGAGAGCATTCTCAAGAAGTTTAGAATGGAGAATTGCAGTGAGGTGCTAACACCCTTAGTTGTGAATGAAATATTTGTGAAAGAAGATTGAAGTGGAGAAATCGATGCATCACTTTTTAGAAGCTTGGTTGGAAGTCAAATATAACTTACAACTACAAGGCCGAACGTTATGTATGCTTCAAGCTTGTTGTTGACACCGTTCATGCAATAGCCAAGTAAGGATCATTTTGTGGGTGCAAAAAAAAAACAGTGTTCAGATACATCCAATGCATCAAAAGCTTTGGGATCTTGTACATAATAAGTGGAAGTCTAACGCCAAAGTTTTTTGGGGTTTTGTGATTGTAATTGGGTTAAAATTATTGAAGACATGAGAAGCACGTCAGTGTGTGTATTCACCCTTGTAACTGACATATGTTCATGAGCATCAAAGAAACAAGAGATAGTGGCATTACCCTCCTCCAAGGCCGAATATGTTTCAGTCGTTGTGGCAATATAACATGCGATATGTTGGGACAAAAACTTGAAGACATTGGTGAGAAACAAGTGACAACAATCCCGCCACATAATAATGAAGAATCCCACATTCCATAGTCGCACCTAGCACATCATAATCAAGTTTCATGTTGTTCGTGATGGAACCCATTGGCGTCATCGCCTATGCTCCGATCTCACCGTTGTCGACCTCCTCATTGTGAATCCTTGAGAAACAATCTCATTCAGCAGCTCCTTCATCTGTGACTTCCACCACTTCTATCCTGGAGTTCTCTGTCTGATCTCAAAATGCTACCATCAAGCCCTTGCCGATCATCTATTGCCGTTCAGATTCTCCCCTCCACTGAAGCTTCTGCTTACATCAACTTCATCAACAACCAGACTTTACCCTGACTCGACTTCGTTCCAGATCTTCCTACACTGCTTCAATTATAATCTTCTATTCCTATTTGACCACAATGATCTTTGTTATGTGGAAATTTAGAGTTAGTTAATCAAATTTGCAGGTCTATAGATCAGATTATCAACTTGAAATTCTTAATGTTAGATTCTGACTTACTGGAATTCGAACCAATAAGTATATTACTTCCTAGAGTTCTGTGAATCATATAAAACTTCACACACTCAAATAATTCAAACTTATCCTTTAGTATTGCAGTTTCTGTTAGCGTTTATACTATTAGTCATCGATTTGTAAATTTTATTATTTATAGTTATATTGCATTGTTCCATAAAGTAATCTGCATTTCTGTTGCATTGAGTTGGATTAGGTTACTTGTTTAGAATCATATAAGTTGTGCTGCATCACTATAGTCTTTCGGCAAAGCTAGTATCAAATTATCAATTTGATTAATAAACAGTTTGAGTTTGAGGCTCTTAGTTATTTCTATCCTGTGGTTGATAATTTGCTCAAAATAATTGTAAACTAATTGTACAAAATATATGCTGCATATTCTTATTCTTTCTTGTTTGTCTTCTATTCTTTATTTCCTCTCTTCTTTTCACCATTAGCATTAGTCTGCACCCCCTGCTTCTTCACACTCACCTGTTTTCTCTACTACTCTTTTCCTGCCTAGAATCTGACCTTAAGGGGCTGTTTGGTTGTTGTTGGTAAAGTTGTGTATTTATGACACAACTTGGAAAGTTGTTGTCCACCTCATCAATTTCACTTTTATACTTTTCTTTGTTTGTTTTTGATTCCATTGGAATCATAAAACACTTGTTTGGTTTGCAAAATAAAACTTTAATTGTTTGTTTGGAAAGTGTAAAAAGTGGTCCCTACTCAAATAAAAAGTGGTCCCTACTCAAATGATCATATTGGTTGGAATTATTTTTTATTATTTTTTCCTAACTTCAATGTTAGCTTTCTCCTAAAATCATGTCTTTTTTCCATGAAATCACTTTACAAGCCACATCAGCATATGAAATCACTTTACACTATTTTCACAACTACAAACAAACAATTGAAAGTGATGAAAGCTGACATTGGGACCCACTTTTTTACACTTTACATCCTTTTACATGGTAAAAACATACAACCAAACAGCCCCTAACTTCACTCTTGCTGGCTGGAATTTTTGAACAGGGAGACAGTGGAATTTTGGAATGAGTTTGGTAGATTAAAGTCATTTTCATTTACAGCTCATAATTATTTATCAATATGCGTGCACAACAATATTTTAATACTATGTTCCGTGCATTGCACAGGTAACAACTACTTATTTATCAATTTCTAATCCTAAGAAGCATATAATTCAATTTGCCCGTCATAATAGTAAAGGGATTCAATAACACATATATACTTTTTGTATATTATGCCTAGTCAAGTGGTGATGTATAAAACGTTGATTACATTTTCCATTATGTGGTGTCTAGCGCTTAACAACTAAAGCAGCCACAACTGATTGCTGATGTTTATAATTTTATTATTAGTTCTACTGATGCTAATATACTTGAATTGCAACGATATCAACAACAACAAAGCATGTATCACAATTTATATCGTTGACATGAATCCTATTCTCCCATTGAGTTATGTTGAGGGTTTTCTCCTCTAAGTTAACCACTGATATATCTGAATTGCAGAGATGGTTAAAATGCAGATCTTCTTCAGTTTCAGAATTGAAAAATGGAGCAATTCTTGAAAGTGTGATACTTCTTCTAAAGTGCTTAAAGATATTGGAAAATGCAACATTTCTGAGTAAAGATAATCAGGCAATTATTTTATTTATATATTCAGTTTTAGACTTGTAATGCTTTATGAGCTCTTCTTCTATAAACGACTGCATAATCTTCTGTTATTCTTCTTTTTCAGGGCTATTTGCTTGGCATGAGGAATAAAATAGATTCTGAAGGGCTGTCCATGTCTTTTGTTGGAGTAGTTGTCAGTTCCATTAAATTTTTGTCAGGTCCATATACACAATAATTTGTTGAATCTTCTTCTGCAATTTCTTTGTTTCCTGCAGAAGCTGATTTTTATAATGGTTACCATTACTGATGACTTATTTCTATTATAGATCTTGCTCTTCTTAAAAGCCCTTTGAGCATTTGCAACAAGGGGAAGTTGACATGTCATACAGAGAATGTTGGCATTCCCTTCAATCATGTTTCAGCTCAGTTTAATGAAAGCAAAAGAGGTACATGGCTAAAAGAATATCATTGTATAGCTTGGTTGTGTTTTAGTAAACTGTCTAGGGTCAACTGTGTTTGAACTTAAGAAGGAATCCTCTGAGCCATTTTTCATTCAAATCAAATAGAATCACACATTTACTTTTCCTTTAACAGCTGTTACATTCATGCATCACTTGGCATCCAGAAAATATTTTTTCTGAATTTTTTACTGTGCTGGCCTTTCTGTAGATTTCTGCATTTGCCGACCTTTCTCTTCAACTTGGCAGGCAGGTAACATATAACAGACACAAGTGTTCAACTTGCACACACATGGACTCTTTATATTTAGAAGAAAACCAATTGAAAATTAAAATTCATAGAAAGGCAATTTTTTGCATGGAGTTCTGTCGTCATTCTTTTATCCTTGTCTGCACAACCTTTTGGTTAAATCCTCAAAATTCTAATTTCTGGCTTAATGTTCATTTTGTTCTTTTTTTTTACTCTGCTGCTGCTGTTGTAGGCATAAATATGCTAAAACATACCCACAAGATGTGTCATTATTTCCATTATGGTAACTGTTCTGATATAATGATTTTTTGTGACATTATATTATATATTCATAATACTGCTAATGAAAAGGGCTAAAGGTCAACTCTTTTGTTCTCCAAGTTTTACCAGCAAACTGTTTCAGGCGATTTCTTTTTAAGCATTATCTTAATTCATTTTGATTTCAGTAACGAAAGCAGCATTTTGGCAGGTAATGAGGTCTCCAAGGAGAGAAATTTAACATGTCATAAACGCCAAAAGTTTTCTGCTTCTCCCTCGGAGTTAACTGATTGTGGTTCAGAAGCGGTTGGTGTCTTTC
Source organism: Asparagus officinalis (assembly GCF_001876935.1). NCBI lineage: Eukaryota > Viridiplantae > Streptophyta > Magnoliopsida > Asparagales > Asparagaceae > Asparagus > Asparagus officinalis. The sequence goes on from NC_033803.1 coordinate 36,456,449, forward strand.
GCAGCAATATTTATTCTGGAAATAGCAAAATTGGGAGTAACGCATCCAAAATACATGGCAGAACGTCAAGTGGTTCTAATGGGGGAAATGACATGCATACAAATGGTTTAAAGGTCAATATAAGTGCTAATGGTTTAAGGATGAGTGTAATTACCAGTGGTTTAAAGGGGAAGTCTGATAATTTTAGTAAGCATGCACGTGGATGGATTTCCCTCAGAGCAATTGGTTCAAAAACGGATTCTTGTATACAGTCAAAGAGATCACATATGTCTGAAGATACTAAGGATGGACATGCAACTGGTAGCTGTGATCCATTTGCATTTGATGAAGGTGAGTTTGAACCCTCAAAATGGGAAACATTGGCTAGAAAAAAGAGTACATCTCGTCAGAGCACAGCAAACAAAAACCGTGTTAAGGGTTGTGATGACTTCAGCATGGATATAGACCAGATGTTAAGTGAGTCAACTACAGTAGATAGTCATAAATCATGGGAAGAAGACTGTCCCTCAGTATCCCCAGAAGATTCTAACCTTGTAGAAGACTGCCTTCTGGCCGCGGTCAAGGTAATTATAATGATCCATATTGTCCTCACGTTAGCTTATGATCATACACGTACATTAGTTGTATAAATTCATGCAAAATAAAAATATTATCTACCATACATGCTGTAACATTTGGGCAGGGATGATATCTACATAATTTCTGTTAAGAAATAAGTATGAAAGTAAACTGAGAAAGTAATTAAGGCTTTATATTTCTTGTAATCAGATAAACCATAAAAATTCCAGAATTCCAATAATGCATTCACATAAGCTTGTGGGTTATTGCTTGCATAGTTGCATGAATCCTTCTCATTTAGCCATCGTTAATTTAATTCTCTGGTACCTTAGCAGCTACTATATTATTGACTGCCTCCACCAGATCATTTTCTTGCTGCAACATTTTTATTTATGCTTAACCCAATGTAGCATAAGTCTCTCGTGCTTCATTTACTCTTTTCTTGCTCTCTATGCAACAACTCTCTTTTCTGGGAGCTTTTGAGAGTGTACTATTTTGACTGTAAGCACTACCAATTCCTAGCTATCTAATGGTATTTGTGTTTATCTTCGTGGGTCTTTGCAGTCATATGAGATTCCAGCAAAAACTTATTTAATTCCTGTTTGTTATGACAAGTGCGCTAGGTGCTTCTCTTCTTTACCATGAGGAGCAATCTTCATGCATTTCATCACCATACATGAACCGTTTCTTATTGTGTTATTGTTGTTTTGCTAGAGTTTCTTCTCAGGTATTCTGTCTTTGTCCCATTGTAAAGTTCTTTCTGCCACTTTCTTTTTCTACTAACTTTATTCCTCCTCTGCCCCAAGTATACCATTGAATGTCATCGAGACCTCACATAGTAAGTTGCACGTAACTATCCAGTCTTTCTGAGCATCTCTCCCAGCAATATATGGCATGGAACTTCATCTTGATGCATTTATTTTGCTCTCCTGTGAGTCTGTGACTAGTGGAAATTGTTTATATTTCATGGCAACACATGGCAGAAGCCTCTATTGACGAAAAACAGATTTTATCACTCTTCTAGTTGTTCCTAAATTAGTTACTACGCCATCATACATGTCCTTAATCACACTTAAAAACCATTCGCTATTTTCTGTTGTGAAAACACCATTCCAGAACCTTATCAAAAAAATTTCCAGTTCAAGTAAACCTTGTGCTTGCCTTAATTCGTAAATAGCTTCACTAGTTCACCTCAAAAGAATTGTTTTATAAGAAATGATCTTTTCCTGTCTTAATCATTGCTAAAACATATTCTTTGGAAGTGGCTCATCAGATTGATTCCATAATAATACTGTAGGATCCCTTCATCTTGAAAATATACCTGCTTATCATTCATCAATATATTCTTACTCTTTATTTTATAAATAGTAAAGGAGATAAGAACGATATTAGATTTTGTATACTTTAGTTTTTCTTACTGATAGTTTCAATAATTTTTGTGTAGTTCTCTACTCAATAGATGTTGACCTTCATAGTTTTGTTGAATGCATGTACTAAGAAACCGCCTTTCTCCTAAGTCCTAAGCACTTACAATCCTGAAATTCGATACATATGGTTATAAAAATCTGCAAAAGTCATTTGCTTCTTCATTTTTATATCCTACCTCTTCTCCACAAATATTTCATGAAATAGCTTCTCTTTCCAAAGTTCCTCTTTTTTCTTATAAGAATTATTTGGTCTTCACTGTAAAATCAAGGTAACCTATATTCCTCGTTCTTCCTGTTTCTAACTTTATGACTAGTTATCATGTGGCTTAGATTTAGTCTACTTTATATATGACAAGGTTTTGATTCTTCCTACTTTTCTAGAAGTATGCATACGACTCACCTTGCTCTCACTATCCTGTGGAACCCGATATTTTTAGATTCCCCAGAGATCGCGCTCTCTTTGCTGCTTTCACAATTGAGTTACATGTATTATTTGAAACATAACATTGGTTTTTCTGAACTTCAGGTTGCCTTTCTTAATTGCATTGTATCCTTAAATAGTATTTAGCCTTCCTTGGTATCAGTGATTGTGTAGGTTCTTTGATTGTCTTTAAAGTAGCCGATCTGTTCTCTTTCACCACTTCCTTTTTTTCCTTCACTTAAACTTTTTTATTCATCATCAGATTATCCATTTCTCCTCATTTGTCAGAATGGCTTCATAACATGGGGTCATGTGGTCAACACACCTTTCCAAGGTGCTTTCTGGAATATACTAATATACTGTCACTTGTAATTGCGACATTTTGCCTCTCCGAGAGATCGTTTATCAATGCAGGGACCTGGCATATTTTTACAAGGCATAATTTGTTTGAGCTGTTGTTTTTTTCTCACCAACTTACATGCTTCATTTACATTTACGCGTTATTTGTTGCTGAATTATAATATTATGCTTGTTCCAGTTTCTGTATTGGACCGGGCTGCATGCATTTGCAGTTACATCCTTGTAGAATGTGGAGATTAGGGTTTTACAAGAATCCTTTTTGTTGAATATCTATATTGAAAATGATTAAATCTTTTCCTTGGCAGGTACTTATGAATTTGACGAATGACAACCCTGTCGGCTGTCAACAGATTGCTGCTTGTGGTGGACTGGACACAATGGTTTCTTTGATCGTCAATAATTTCCCATCATATAACCTGAGCTTCCCTGTGATTAGCCAATTGAAGGAGGATGTGTCATCTTCTACCCAAAGTACTAGTTGTGGCAGTCTAAGTAATAGACATCTTACTGATCATAGTCTGGATTTCCTTGTTGCGATTTTGGGCTTGTTAGTGAACCTTGTGGAGAAGGACAGTCGAAACAGGTTATTTCTATTCTTGTTTGTTAACTCTAGTTTTCTCTAAATCTTTATTAATAGAGCAGACTAGTTTTTTCTCTCTTTATTGTAACTATATAGTATTTCCGTAATTTCTTGAACTATTTATGTTTGTTACTTGATTGTCTTATAAATGCTTATAGGGGACCCTTCAATACTCGTTGTGCCAATTTCTTTGTTTAATCTTCTTTGAGAATATCCCACTCTCGATTATATAAACTTTCTTTCTTACTAATTTTCATTATGCTCTGATAAGTTTTGGTGGTTGTGGAAATGTAAGTCCTCGAGTCATGATTCATTGATTTCAACTCCGGCAGTTTTGTACTACAAATTTCAATCTCAAATTAACTTCTAACTCATATTTTAGTATTTTCTGACAATGTTTTTTTCTCAGCTTAATTTGTAAATCAGATTTGTTATTTGTTATCACTTGCTCTTTGGGATGCGGTACGCACATGTTTCTACACTCTAGAAGTGAATTGTGACTCTTATCCTTACCCTCAATGAGATAACTGTAGAAATGAATTGTGACTCTGATCCTAACTTGAATATCTTTCTGTGGTTTTCTAACATGTAACTTAGTTTTTTTTGAGGGGCCTAACTCTTGAAGTCCTTATTCTTCGATCTATATGGAGCATTTCTTGCTCATTTTCTCAAATTTTCAAGCTAATTTTAAGCTCACAAGTTTTAATTTTCATTGCATAACTTAGTGCTCTCTGGATCTGTTGTTGTTTGGCAGTGGACGTAGCATTATGCGAATTTGTTGAATATCACACTTGAGCCCATGCTTTGCTGTGTATGATACTCAAATAGAATTCAAGAAATTCTTCTTTTACCTAAATCTTATGTGGCGAACTATGTAACAAGTGAAGTCTCCAATCTACTAGTGCTTGGTTTTGGATAAAATCCAAAGAAATCAAGAGAGGACACATGGTGCTTTATCTCGTAGTTGATAGCATGATGTTTGGGTCTAAAATGAAGTGGTCATACAATTTATTTTCAGTTTCTTGTTTTAAGGAAGTTCTTGTTGGTTGTTATATTTGATCATAGTTTCTCGAAGCTTAATATCTCTCTGTTGCTTCGCATAAAGCAGTAACTTTTGTATTAACTTAATGATAGATACGTCCTACTTTAGCTGGTTATAATTAACCGCTATTTTATATAGGTTAATGGAGTCGTGTAAAAGTATTAAGAGTTTTTTATTGTCAAAAGAAGTTAAAAAATACATAGTTTTACATTGTTCTTCTTGACTCAAAAAATGAAACTTACAAGTTTTGATTCCGGAAAAGTGTGTCGAAAGAGACTAGCTTCCTGCACTATTGACCACGGGGATGTTGTTGTTGAAGTTATTCTTTGTTATCGATTTTGGAGTTGAATGGAGCTCTATGTCGAAGAACTAACTCATCTCGGAGAGATTACCTTATTGAATAAGTGAAGAAATACCAACAAACGATCGTACATCGAGTACTATAAGGCTATGCCAACATGAGATCGAAGATCACAAGTGCTATAGGGTGTAATACTCTTGGATCACAAGAGTTCTGGCACTGTGGCCCTAGTCTAACCCATCGCCAGCAGGCGTGGCATGAGGCTAACCTAGCAACCAAGCAGCCAAGGGGGGCGGAGCCCAAGTGTGGGCTGAACCAATAAGAAGAGCCTCTAAAGTATTGGAGAACGTGGCCTATTTATAGGTTAAAATTTTCTCGAACAAGTTTTTAAAATAGACCTTTTTTAAAATTTAATTAGAAAAATCAACCCAAAAATATTTAATTAGCAAAATTAACCAGCTTTCAGTCATGTTAGCAAAATTGGATGAAAGTTGATCAATTTTGCGAACTTTCGACTTTGAAAAGCAAAGAACTAGTAGTCCCGTGTAATTAGTAAAGTTCGCTAATTACACGGGAATTACACGGGACTACTAGTCCCGTGCATTTGTTCCTAGTAGATCACAAGTAAATTCTCCCCCATTAGTAAATTCTCCCCCATTGGGCCCACACATATCCATTTGTAGAACTCATGTGTCCAATTTCACTTGTGGGGACCTACCAAGCATATCCATCATTAAACTTATAGAGGTAATTTCTCCACTATTGACTGTATGCCACATCATCTACTCTTTTGGTAAATCATGGTTGATTTGTTCGAAAAAGTGAAAATGCAGTAACATTTGTTGATAATTATACGAGACTACTAGTCTCGTGCGATTAGTTGTATTTGTTAACTACTTGAGACTGCTAGCTCCATAGCTTTCTAAATATTATATTTTGAAAAATTGACTAGTTTTTAGCTAGTTCTGCACACGTGGCTGAAAACTAGTCAATTTTGCTAGTTAAATAAAGTTTCAGTCGAATTTTGCTAATTAAATGTTAAAAATGTTTTTTTTTAAATTTTTCCAAATTTCTCTCTACGCGGGTTAGCCCACCGGGTTAACTTAGTAGTACGAGCATTTAATGTTGCAATCACTTCATAGCTCAAAAGTGGCGAGGAGCTCAAAAAGGGTCAGGTGCAGAGCAACAACTTTATCAGCCTTACGTGGCTACGCGGGTCAATGAAAATCATCAAAATTTAGACTGTTCTAAATCACTCAGGAGTCAGGGTTACATCTTTGTGCCACTATACATCCACATTTTAGCATTTAATGTGGGGATTTGATGATGTGGCATCTGATAGAGGTTGCCATCATTGATATGTCATCTCATTGAACCTCATGCGAGGTTGAGCAATGGGGCTAAGTGTGAGGAATTAAACATTTGCACAGGGCTAAGCTCACGTTGTGTTAAGTGCTACATGGGGTTAACAACCACACGGGGTTAGCAGCCATGCCGGGTTAAGGCTGTTATGAGCCCATTCTGCCTTTGAGTTAATTTCGGCCTTGTTTTTGACTTAGGATTTTATTAGTTTTGTATCCTTAGCCAATTTGTGGTCTCTTTGGATATTGTTGAGTCCATTAGTTAAGTTGTGCGACCAAAGTGGCCTTGGTAGGGCCCACTTTCTTATCAGGTTGATATTGATGAACGATTTGCATTTTTAACCGCCCACAAAGAGCATTTGCAATGGTTGGTTGATCAATTTTCAAACATGTCGATAAACGGTATTTAGGTTGTGTATAAGATCAGTGGTAGATCCAAAAATTTTCCTTAGGGGGGTGCTAGTCAATTGGGACATTTTCATGTAAAATGAGATAATTGTTAAAATGAAATAATTTTTCGCTAGTTGGATATTTTAGTGGGATAAATAGGAACAATTTTGTAGAGCGGGATATTTTGATAAAATAACGTGGGATAAATTTTTATAATCATGAAATATATATTTATGCATTTTGAAGATATAAATACTATTTACGTATTTTAAACTTACTATTATTGATTGATAATTGCTTACAAGAATGTTCTTTACTAACTTTTGATTAGACTATAAGATATTGACAATTATTATTATAATGATGGTCTAATGATGGTGATAACCATAATAGGAAAGAAGTAAAGAAAAAAAAAAGAAAAAAAAAGAAAAAAAAGAAAAAAAATATGAGTTCTAGTTTTTTACCACCTAGTTCCATGCTAAAACTTGGAATAATTTGTGTGACTAGAATTCTTATTTTTGTATAGAAAAATAAAAAAGTGGGATAATTTTGTACCATTATCCTAATTCTAGTTTTGTTCGAGTTCTACTTGACTAACACTGTAAAATTTTGTTCTAGTTTTAGTTCTATGTGACTAACACCTTAAAAATTTATCCCACATATTATTCCAGTTTTAATTTTAAGTTCTAGGTGACTAACCCCCCTTAGGAGCGGACAACAAGCGTCTATTTACCTAGAAATAAAAATTTAACATTATAAAGCTATAATATGTGATGGGAATGCACTCAATAAAACTTTTTGCTAGAAATTTAAAGAGGTTTTACTTGGCAGTGAAGTAATTCAAATTGTTACTAATTTATTTAGTTTTTGAGATTTGTGGGGGAGGGGTGTAAAATTTTGCATGGGTGTACTTCCCTGCTTTTAAGCACATAAATGTTGTTTTCTTTTTCGCAAACTTAAATTTTTGGTAATGGATTTTAAAAAATGATTTGTAGAAGACCATTAGTCTAATTTTGGCTTTTCAAAGCTACAGAAGCAGAATCAGAAGCCTACTCATGTGATCCTACTATTTCTGATGTGTAATCTCACACACGGTCTTACGTCTAACTGAAAATTTTAGTTTCTTCTCCATATTAGGCAGACTTTTCCTGTGAAGCTTAAAAAAGACTTCCTTTCTCAAACATCTACTCTTCTCCAAACTCCATCAAACAAATATTCGAACATTGATTTTTCTTGGAAGCACTTAAAATGTTAACCATCAGAAGTTTTCTCTATGAAGCTTTTTTGGTATATGTCCTTTAAAAGGACTTATCAATGGGCAAAAGCAACACAACATAACTTTACAGTTGCGTTCTTTAAAGTGTATTCTTCTGCTGGAGAGTCTAGGAGCCATGCAATTTCTGTTTCTCCTTAACTATTTTTCGTTTGTATAACCATAGCAATAATGATGGATTGTAATGCCTTCAATATCTAAACTTCCAACCATAGCAATAATGATGGACTGTAATGCCTTCAATATCTAAACTGGAAGTTTTTCTGCAGATTGTGCCTTGCATCAGCGCGAGTTTTAGTGGAGGGACCAGCAACATTAGAGATGCAAGAGAAGTACATGGATGTGATTCCATTGTTGTGCTCCATATTTTTAGCAAATCAAGGAGCTGGGGACACCACTGAAGAGGGAAAGCTCTTACTTTGTGTAAGTTCATGTATCGTCAATTTGATCTGATTCCAAAATTAGTACATTTGTCCCAGCATTGCGAGGATGAGACATGAAAATAGGATGTGACATATGTCATGGTTATGGGACATTGTCCCAAAAAGATATGGGGGACATGTCCATGTATAAGCACACGTATATGAACAGTAGATACTTTCTCATGACTGTTATTTACCACATCAGGATGGACATAGAACACGTCTACAAAATGAAAAGCATTAAGCTTTTTACTCGATGTTTTATTGTTACATGAACATTTCCTTCTTGATCCCTGTGAGGGGCCTACTTATTGGATAGTTTGCCACAAGTTGCAACTAGCAGATGCATTTGGTCCTCCTCATCAATCGAATTCATGATGGTTTGTTTTTAAAGTTAACTTCTTTGTATGCGCGCGCGCACACACACATGTATATAAATATGTGTGGAGAGAGAGAGAGACATATAAATGTGTGTGTGTGTGTGTGAATGTATGTTTGTTTGTACGGACGAACTGACAGATGGCGGACACGCAAGAAAGCAAGCAAGCATGCATGTTTGTGTAGTGTAGTGTACTGTAAGGTGATTTCTTATGGGGGAGATAGCGCTGCGACTTAACATTTCCTCAAATGTAGGTATTATCTACATAGTTGGCATAAAATCGCACCATGGAGTATCCAAATAAAACTGTTCCTTATGATTTATATTTCCTCTAATGGTTGCATAAAATTCTTTTTTAAGACCCTTCCACCTTTAAGAAATTGGTGATATTTGTTCTATTGTTGAAAAATTGTTCATTTTTACACACGTCACAGACAGTAAGTACCAAAATGGATGATTTTTTGTATACAAGTATTTTACAGAATACATATCACAGTAAATGATGCAGATTGGTCATTAGGATGGTGCAACATAAACACTCCCAAGTTAAGTATCTACGAAATATAACCTCAGGAGAGTTTTCTCTAGATACAGGGAGAGAGACATGCATGCACATGCCCGTACACATAGCCAAACACACATGCGCACATGAAAAGACATCTACACATCTATGCACACACCTGTACATACATGCACGCACAAAAATATACTTATAAATGTGTTACGGTTCCTTTGTTGATATCCTAGGAAGTTAGATTATGAACATACCATTATTATAATTTTTCACAGAACATTATTTATATTTCTGTTTTGATAAAATTGGGTGGTATAAATTTATTTACCTTTACTGATATCTTAAGGAGTTACACTATTAACATACAATTATTATAGTTTTCCCTTTATTTTGATGGTTAGTCTTTCTGCAAAGGCAAGGTTGCTTCTTGCATGTGGTGCATTGTCACTTGGAGATCAAGGGTACTTTTCGCAAGGCCGGGGCAATGCAACCGGCTGACCCTCTCTCTCTTTTATTTCATTCGTTGAAGACAGTTGTGTAATCCATGAATAATCAATAGTGTATCTCAAACATGGATCTATCCTATTGTTAACATAGATGATTGATTTTATTCTGGAAAAGTAGATACATAAATACATTGGTGAAGTATCCCAACTAACTTGTTTTATACCATGTAACAGGATGATGAAGCTTTGGTGCAAGGAGAACAAGAAGCTGAAATGATGATTGTTGAGGCTTATGCAGCTTTATTACTTGCATTTGTGTCGACTGAAAGGTTTTCTTTTTGAATTTGTTGGTCGATTTTCTATTTTCGCAAATTACATCTTATTCACATGGTCGATTATTTTGCCTTCAGTACTGAGGTGCGTGAAGCCATTTCTAGCTACCTTCCAAACCACAACCTGGAAGCTCTTGTGCCTGTGTTGGAAAGATTTGTGGTAGGTATACCAAAATGCTTTATTATAGGATTTAATGATCTTAGTCCCATGTTTCTTTATTCTTCGCAGATAGATAGTTTCCTTGGTGGGGTTGTGAATGATAAGTGAGATATTAAAGATACTGTTGTTTAAATGCCAGAACTTTTTTTATTGGGGCAATTAAACCTATATGTCCCACAGTTATGGTCACTTTGGGAACTTGTTAACAAGTTCATGAAAACCTAAGTATATGCATGTGTACACCTTAACACCTGTATTTACATCTTCATGCCTGGTTCACATAATTCAAGATGTGTAGATAATGATGACTCCCACAATCTTCAATTTTGGATAGTTTGCTGAACTAATTCCAGTAGGCGGATCTTTCAAAGTCTTTTACTTCCCCCAAATTGACTAAACTGATGTTAGCATTTGAAACATCCCACATGTTCCTGTATTTGTTTCATTCTCTTTTTAACATTGTTGGGCAGTAAACAAGTGAAATTATATGTGCTGCCTTTTCAGTGAGTTTGTTTTGTGTGTTATTAACCTTAATAATATATAGTATTATATATATATATATTATATATATATATATATATATATATATATATATATATATATATATAGAGAGAGAGAGAGAGAGAGGAGAGAGAGAGAGAGAGAGCGAGGAGAGAGAGAGAGCAGGTTCCTCTCCTAGAAGTCATGTCCCTAATTACTTTCAGAAATTCGCTTAGACTATGTTCACATATTTGACTGTCACAGATTTGCTTTTTCTGTTTGGTGGCTTTTTTTGGGTGGGTGGGTGGCGGCAAGGTTAGGATGTAGTCCTTCGCCAATGTTACAAGCATAATGTGAGGTTCTAACTTAATGTTGTCCTTAATGGCCTGTTAAATGCACATCAACTACAGCCTTCCACACAGACATCAATAATAAACTACTAACTCCATTAGAACCCAATCCCACGTGCTCCTTCCCGTCTTCTTGTCTACACCCCGGCTCAACTAGTTGGCAAAAGCCTGTGGTTTTTGTTCTTGGAAATAAATAATTCTCTGTCCAATAACTTATTACCTATGCAGATAGTTCTGGTTGAAAACTAGTTTTAAAGTTATCCTACCTTTGTCAGTGCTTTGATTCAGAATTATGTGTTGGATGACGATGATGTTATAGTAAATTGTCATGTTATATTAAACTGTTATTTTTTTCTATATCATGCTTTTGAACACAGTTTCTTGCAATTATTTTTTTCATCAGGCATTTCACTTGCAGTTGAACATGATATCACCTGAAACGCACGCAGCTGTTGTAAAAGTAATTGAATCTTGTAAAGGACCTTAAAAGGGAATAAAAGCGCCTTTGCAGTGCTATGGCCATCTCTCACTTGATGTACATTTTCCCCATGGCCATGGAATTTGCTAGCTGCTGTGCCTCTGGTAACTGACAACTATGTATAATCTGATTTTTGACATTCTTCGTTCCTTTCTTCCTACATTATTCTGTTCCTTGTGACAGTTTCAGATGTAATATGGTTTCACCAACCAAAAGAATGTATGATAATAGAGGAAGACGAGGGTGTCTTTTTTTTCTTTTTAAATTTATTTCCATGGTGGTTGTAAGAGATGAATTACCAAATAGATAAAGATTTGTTAGCTTGTGTTTACATCTTCCTTTGCAGCTTTTTATGACAGGCCAAACATATGCCGTCATCAAATGACACAGGTTAAGCAATGCCCTCTTGTATTATTTAGTTAAACTTACAATTACTCTTAAATAGTGGACAGAAAAGATTACCGTAAAGATACGACATAATTTTTCTTGAGCATAAAAAAAAGATTGTTATCCAACTAAATAGGAAACATCATCTTAGCTGAAACATCATTTTAGCTTTAAGGAAGAATGAAAATTGTAGGGTATTAGCATAAGGAATACTTGGGCGCTCTATGCAGAGAATCTGTATCATGACCGTATGATAGGTTTGGTACTAAAGAAACGGCAGAGAATCGACCTTTATACGCAGTGATCCCTTAATTTTTTGTATAGTATTAGTAGCAACGGTTTCTATAAGATGGAGATAGTAGAAACTAGGGCGGGAAATAAACTGAATACTTAGATATTTGTATGTGTATTCGTTTAAAATTTTCAGATTCAAATACAAATTCGAATATTGTTCTCTGATTTTTTTTTTCAAATTCGAACTCATATGCCAGTATTTGTTGAATAATTCATGAATACTTATCGAATATTAAAGTATATTTGTCTGATTAATAATTTATGTTTTACGAATATTAAACAATTAAATTAAGTAGATACTTTTACTTGGTTAAAGCAATATTTTCATTGTTCTAAGAATTAAAAATTTTAGATAACATTTAAATTCATACATGAAAATCATTCCTTCATATATATCTATGATACCTAAATCTATAATGTGAATATTTGGCTGAAAAAATGGTTTTGGGACTTGTTAAACCTCTCAAAGTTAATATACAACTAAATTTAAAGAAATGTAGGTGGGTCAAGTCCATAACATCACCTTTGTAATTAATACAAGTTATAAGTAAATGAATTTCTATAGAATAATTTATTAAACAAACGAATCGAATATACCTATGGTTAAATTCTATTCATTTATGAATTGAATACTAAAACCTATTCGTTTATTATTAAATGAACCATGGAATTAAATATGTCCGAATACTTAAGTAAATCAGTACCGAAGTATTTGTTAAATATTTGGTTCGTTTCCACCCCTAGTTGAAACAAAAGCAATTCAGATCTTCAAATTAGAAAGAAGAGGTTTTGAACTTGCCGATATCCCAATACTTTTAAAAAGAGCTATTTCAGAAAGGAGCATCCAATTTTATTCACCTAACATATTGAGAATGCAATAAGAGGGATAATGTCTTTAAAAACTGGGTGTGTCCGGCAAACTTCTAAAACCGGGTCAGACTGAACCTAGCCCAGTTTTGGATTTGAATTTGATTGGTAAAAATGAAGCCAGTTCTGACCCAATTTTTCTTAGACCAAAAAGAAACAATAAAACCAGTTTACTGTTGAACTGATGGGCGATGGTCCAACACTAAACTGATTTAAAGTGGAACTGGATTAGAGTTGAAACTTTCCTAGTTTTTTGGTGATTGTCAAACATAAGTTTTTCAAAACCTTCATAAAATACTTGGTAGTTTTCATCACACCTTCACCATGATTTAAATACTTCGTAGTTTTCCTGACACCTTCTCCATGACTGCATATACCCTACTTATACAGGACTAAGGGCGTCTTCATGTTAGTTTTATACACCCGGCAAAGGCAAAGCCAGTGGCTTACCCAAGAAAGCTTTAATGAAGGACAAAGGAGGCTCTGCGTGACTAGGCTAAGGAAGCTTACACGACAAAGCCAAAATTGAAATAAATTGAAATATGATGAGCTTTGCTACAGGGACCCAAAATATAGGACCAATAATACAGACAAGTGAGGTGTCCCTCTCTTATTGGACCCAAAATATGAGACTAATAGAGGGGACAAGTGATGTGTCATCCTTCTATTGGATAATGAGTTGGTCATCATTAATGATGATCAACTCATTATCCAATAAGAGGGGGACACCTCACTTGTCCCCCTTATTGGTCCCATATTTTGGGTCCCTGTAGCAAAGCTCAATATGATATGCACTGCATCTAATCTTTTTCTAATGACATTAATGAGACCGGCTTAGTTCCGACCTTGAGAACCAATAAAAACGCTTGTTTAAAAGCTGGTATTAATGAGACCAACTTGTTTGTTTTTCTCTTCTTCCATTCCCCTCCTTCGCTAGCTGTTCACTTTTATTTCAGGTTGCCAACAGCTAAGCTTGCTTTTAGCTGGAGTTCAAGGGTAATTTGGGAAAAACATGTCAAATTTCAACATTTACTATACATAGATTTTTATTCCCCTTCACCCCTGCTGTTCATCTGTCTTTCTTTTCAGCTCCTTCGATGTTATTTTGGGACCTAGATCTCATCCTTTCCCGTCCGCCCTACTTTTTTTTTTACTTGTTTTCATCGTTTCTTAGAATGGACGTCGTTTTAGGAGGCGATGCCCGAAAGAATTTTTTTTATCTTTCTTTTCTACAGTGACAACATGGGCAACAAGAAGAACAAAATTTTAAATTAAACTCATTTTTATTAACAAATTCGATCCACTCCTATTTTATTTCTCAAAACCTACCCATTACAGTGACAACGTGGCCACGAAATGGGTCGGTTTTGAGAAAGAAAATAGGAGTGAGTCGAATTTGTTAATAAAAACATTAAATGAGTTTAATTTGAAAATTTGTTCTCAACAAGAACTTCAGGTAAGGCCGGCCTTGCCATCCTTTTGTTCTTTACTTTTCTTTTTCTCTTTTGTCCTTATACTGAAATGAGAATAGAGCTTCCGTGTGGCGTCCCTCTCTCCTGTTCTTCTTTTTGTCCTTTCACTGAGGTGGGAATAGAAGGTCGGTGAGGGAGGGTGTACGAGTTGGTGAGGAAAGGTGCCTTAGAGCAAGTCGAGCTAGTTGGGAGTCCTAGTCAGCAAGCTCTCAAGAGCTCTCAAGCATTTTGGAATAAAAAATTAAAAAAATAAGTTTTGAGAGGCCCTCTTTATTTTATGGAGCTCCAACAAGCTCCTAGTTAGGAGCTCCAACAATATAAAAAAAAACACCTCTTTTATTTTAAAATTTCTACTCATTACTTTCAATTATATTTAAACATCTTTTATTTTATTTCTAACTGTTGGATACGGCCTTCGAGGGAGCGCACACGGTCTTCGAGGTAACTCGCGGTCTTCGAGGTAACCCACGGTTTTCGAGGTAACCGGCGGTCTTCAAGGTTGGGCACGAAGTTCGAGGTATCGCAAACTTTGACCGTCAACCAACTGATTCCTATAAAATTCGATACATTCTCACATCAACCCATCATCTCCTAAAACAAAATGTCTAGCTCATCTAGCTCTAGCGATGATGAAATGATGAAGACGTTCTTTCTTATGGGAGTCTAGCGATGATGAAATGATGAAGACGTTCTTTCTTATGGGAGCTGCTGTCGTCGAGGAAGAAGAACAAGAGAAAGGTTCAACTTCAGTTCAAGACGTTCTTTCTTATGGGAGCTGCTGTCGTCGAGGAAGAAGAACAAGAGAAAGGTTCAACTTCAGTTCAAAACAAAAGACGTATCGTGCTCCATCGAAACCGGCTGGAAGGCCACAATCGGTTGTTCCAATATTATTTTGCTGACGCACCAACCTATCCTCTTTATTATTTTCGTCGAAGATTCATAATGACACGTTCGTTATTCTTTCGAATATCCACGACGCAGTCGTCGAACATGACAAGTACTTTGTCCAAAAGAGGAATGATGCTGGACAGTTGGGACTATCTAGCCATTAAAAGATTACTGCAGCTATGCGGATGCTCGCATATGAAGTATCCGCTGACTCCGTTTATGACTACGTTCGGATCGGTAAAAGTACGTCGCTTGAGAGCGTGAAGAGGTTCGTTTGATCGATTATCAACATCTTTGGGGAGGAATACATTCGTTCACCGACTAACGAAGACGTTGCATGCCTGCTCGAGGAAAGTTCACAACGAGGTTTTCCTGGTATGCTTGGGAGCATCGACTGCATGCACTGGACATAGAAGAACTGTCCAACCGCCTGGCAAGGTATGTATACTAGGTATTTTCATGAACCTATAATTATTTTGGAGGCTGTAGCTAGCAAAGATCTTTGGATATGGCATGCCTTCTTTAGGCATGCCTTTTTTAATACTTGGGAGCTCCCAAACTTCGTGCCACGCCAGCCCAAAGCGGCTCCTTGGGAGCTTGCTAGAGGGTTTGCACGAGCTCCCACCGCCACGTAGGCCTTGAGAGCGGGCGGTGGGAGATGGAATACTTTGGGATTTCTAAAAATGTTATGTGTTGGGATTTCTAAAAATGTTTGTTTCATTAATATTTTGGGATTTGTAATATTATAATTTATAACATTTTATTTGTTTCAAGCTCAAATTGTAGCATTACCAAATGCCAAAATTTTGTAATATGATGAATATGCTCTCTTGGTGAGGTTACCTCCCACAAAAAGATAAAATTGGAGTTTGTCAAATTCTCTCTAATTGAGAGATAAGCACACCTATTTATGGGATTTGTCAAAATCCTCTCCAATTAAGAGGATTTGGCAAATTCTAAAAATTGGGCACTTTTTGTACTTTTGGGATTCAATATTCTAATTTTTTTTTAAAAACAAACATCATATATGAAATCCCAAAATACAAAAGAACTCACTTTTTAATCCCAAAACTTATAACCCATACCAAATGCCAAATTTTTTGGTGAAACAAACACTCCCTTATTGTACAACTAGATAAATACCCCCACATGACGCTGGGAAAAGAAGAATCAAACTCTATTTAAATAATAATCATGACAAAACATAATTTTCTAAAATGATTTCATCTTAGTAATTATAAATTTTGAAAGAAGAAATACATTGTTAGCATACCACACTGTTTCCTTTTCCACTGCAAATGATTCTGAGACCATCAATTATCTTCGAATACCATTACGACTTACCATTTTCTTAACAATGCACAATAGCAAACCATTATACCTTCCCTTTAATTTTACAAATATTCAAACTAATCCGATGTCTCCACCATTCTTTCTAGCTAGCCTTAATAATCTGAGGGCATTTTCATACAAAGCAAATGTTAATGAAGCAGATGGAATATTCTTCAATAAATATGTAGTGAGCCCCCTTATAGAATCCTTGTAGCCCTCAAATTTTAGAAAGGGTTAATTGCGGATATACCCCGTCTTCTAGTGTCAAAAACAGTTCACCTAGGGGGTCTAGTCCCAGTTGGGCTATGGTACAGGGGGTCTTTCCGCAATTAACACTTTTAGTAAAACTAACTACATTGTAAGAATGCAAAAGAAGTTAAAACATGTTGATACTATTGTTATCAACATGATCTAACTGATACGGGTGTATCTTCTCTTCGGAACTTAGCGATTCTCATGGGAGCTTGAGGATAGATGATTCTCATGATAGCATGAGAATAGATGTGTCAAACAGTACAAGGGAACGCAGGTTGGAGCGAGAAACGAGGCAGAGAATCGAAGAGTCAAAGTATCCAGATTTTAGCCTGTGAGTCGACTCATACATGTACATGAGTCGACTCATCAGGTTGAGTCGACTCATGCCTGTCATGAGTCGACTCACGAAACCAAGCTCAGTTTGTAGTTCGTCTCTGACCAGTCGAATTATCAGTTATGAGTCGACTCATATGAGGTCATGAGTCGACTCATCTCAGTCATGAGTCGACTCATTGCTGAGTTTTGAGTCGACTCATTTTCGGACGAGTCGACTCATTTCGGACGAGTTGACTCATCTCAGTCATGAGTCGACTCATCGGAGTTTTCCAGATTCGTTAAGGACTCTATTTACGTGTTTTCCTATTTAGGTTGGGTTTGGTTATTTACCACTTTGCCACCCTCGTTTGTACACATATATAAGGGATTGTTTTAGGGTTTAAAACAATCAGAGAGTTTAATCAAGAGATATTAAATTGTAATTAAGATTTGGAGAGTCTGTTCTTCAATTCTAGAGTGAGATTGTGAGAGATTGTAAATTGCATACTCATAATCTAGAAAAGGTATTTTCCTTCGCCCAAAACCTGAGTTAGTCTTGTGTTCTTATTATTTTCTCCTCTACCCACCTTTGATAATTCCGCGATCAAAGGTGCTCGCACGGCAACTCGTATCAAGTTAGTATCAGAGCATCAGATCCGGTGAAGGGGCATCCTGTGTATGGTCCTTACTCGATCACAGTACAAGAAGCTTGGCGAGATCCTTACTTCCTTGGAAGGAGCCCAAGATTTAAGGAAGGAGAATATGTCTGAAGCAAATAACTCAACAAGACTTGATGCCATGGAAAAGCAGATCGAGACGATTGGTACGACGCTCAGTCAGCTCGTAGGTCTCATTAACAAAGGGGACAAAAGGGAGGAA
Source organism: Asparagus officinalis (assembly GCF_001876935.1). Lineage (NCBI taxonomy): Eukaryota > Viridiplantae > Streptophyta > Magnoliopsida > Asparagales > Asparagaceae > Asparagus > Asparagus officinalis. The sequence goes on from NC_033803.1 coordinate 36,474,412, forward strand.
TCTTCTTCGAAGGGTAAGAAGAAACTCGTCGAGTCCGATGAAGAGAGCGAGAAGTCTGATTCAGATGAGGGAACTGAGATTGTTAGGATTGCTGGACATCAAGGGGGTAAAAATAATTACCAAAATTTGAAGATAGATTTCAAAGTGGAGATTCATGTCTATGATGGGAGTGTCAATGTGGAGAAGCTCGATGATTGGATTGAGCGTATGGAGATGTACTTCACTCTCTATGGATATTCATCCAAGGAGAAGATCGTGTTCGCGATGTTGAAGCTTTTGGGTCATGCGTTGACGTGGTGGAAGTCCTACTGCAAACAGAAAAAGAAGGCGGTGTCGTGGAACAAATTCAAGGAGCTATTAAGAAAGCAGTTCTATCCGGTGGGGTTTCTTGAAGAGCGTTGGTACAAGTGGTACGGCTTGCGCCAAAGATTCAATCAGACCGTTCAAGAGTATACGACGGAGTTCCAGCAGCAGGCGATGGTTCTAAACATCACAACGGAGGAATACTCCATCTTCATGAAATACATGGCGGGTCTGAATGATTACATCCGGAAGGAGATGAAGCTGTTCACGGTCGAGATGATTGCAGAGGCGAGCTTGAAGGCAATTGTCATTGAGGGCAAACAGAAGAAGGGCAACGAAATGAAGGGAGATTCCAAACAAACGGGAGGCAAGTCTAGTGGCTCTCAACATAAGGAAGAGAAGAAGAAGGGTGATTCGAGGAAGGCAGGATTGACATGCAATCACTGCAAGCAGACAGGGCACGTGACTGATCGTTGCTAGGAGAAGTACCCTCATCTGAAGCCGAAATGGTTGAAGAAGAAGGAGGATAAGAAAGCATACGTGATAGCGCAGGGTCCGAAGGAGGTTCCCGGAATGACAGAGCCCAACAACAGCCTCAATCTTATGGCGGGGAAACATGCCGCGAAAGAAGACGACGACCCGAGGGAGCAGCTCTTTATTTTGAAGTTGCGGGTCAAGACTGTTGGCCTTCTTGTTTTGATGATGTTTAACAAACAATTTACCACTAATGTTGTTTGTCTAGTATTTGTGTTTTCTTATTTATTATAGACAAACAACGTAGTTGGAGGATGGATGGAATAGAGCTTCAACGATCATATCCAAAGGAGGTTGGCGGAATGTCGGTGAAGCTTATGCAATTCAAGTTCAAGATCCAAGTTCAGCTTCATCCGCATAGTGTTCCAAGTCAAGCTTATTGAAGATCAAGATCTAGCTTGGGTAATTTTAGTATAGATTTTATATTATGTGTGTTAAGTACGTTAAGCTCAATATCTATACACACACATTTATTGGTTTCTTCGTATATATATATATAGTTATATATATATATAAGTTTTGGTTTCTATGCATATATATAGTTATATATACATACATGTGTTTTGAGTTTTTATGATTATATATATGAAATTATATATTTCATATTTTCTATTGTGCTTTTGAAAACATTGCATAGAATATGCAATTTTGTGAAAATATTGTATTCTTAGTTTATAGACTTCAATATCAGTTTATACATGTTTTACTAAGTCTATAAAAACATTTCACAAAGTTTCAAAAGTTGGTTTATGTCAAAACATCAAAATTCAAGTATCTCATATTTTCATGTTTTGGACTAGTTTGTAAAATGATGATATTTTTCATTTGGGAAGTCCTTTTTGATAACCAGTCATTGTAGCATGTTTATTATCATGTCTACAATCATTCCCCAAAGTTTTACATTTTTTGGAATTTATTTGATATTTTTAAACAGTGTTTTAAAATCAGCTTTGTTTTCTGAAATGTCTGTTTTCGGTCGACCGGTACGGTCGACCGGTCAATTGACCATTCATCAGTATTTTTCCAGAGAATCGTCGGTCGACCGGTCCGGTCGACCGAGAGCTCAAATCGGTCGACCGACAGAATTTCCGGTCAACCGACGTTAGTCCAGAAAGTTTTCTTCGTGTTTTTGCTCTCATCGGTCGACCGACGGAATTTTCGGTCGACCGACAATAGAGCCGTTGCTTTTTAACGGCTCTTTCTCTGAGCTGTTTGCTGGGGTTTTTGGTCATTTTGTTTTGGGAGTTTTTGCTGAGATTTCTAGTGGGTATATATACCCCATTGCTGATGTCTTTTCAACTAAGCTAAGAAGTTTTTAAAGAAGTTTTTAAACAAGGGTTTAAACTTGTTTAGTGTTTGTTTAAGTTTGGTTTAAGAAGCTTTTAAGCATTTGAGTGTTTTGGTTTGTGAAGACAATTGAAAATTTCGTCGGTCGACCGCCGGACTCCCAACGGTAATGTTGTACAGAAATCTGTTTCCTGATTTTTTGGGATTTTTGTTGATTTGGTTTTGGGTTTTAGCTGTTGTTTCTTTTTCTATATAAACTCCCAAACCCCCTTCTATTTGAGTAACCCATTAAATATTTTTGAAGAAGTTTTAAAGAGTTTTTGAAAAGGGTTTTAGTTGGGTTCAAAGTCTGTTTGGTTTGAAGATTGTTTTACAAGTGGAGAAGATCATTCACAGTGTCTGAACTTCATTTCAATCCTTCCTCTCCATCTTGTTTTTCAGAGAAGAATTTCTAAACTCTTTCTAGCTTTACATTTTGTATTGTTTAATTATCATTTCTATTAAAGCTAGTTTTATATTGAGTTTAGATTTGATTTTATCTTATTGTTACACACACCCACTTGAGCTTATTGTATTTGTATACATAGTATATTAGGGTTGTGAGAGATTGTAACATTGAATTGTGCTTGAGTTGTGCTTTATTGTGTTCTCATCTATTGTAGAGAACAAATTTATATTTGTTACATTGTGAGTGTTGTAAGGTTTTCGGTGAGCTAGAAAACCGAGTGTGTTGTGAAGTTTTTGGTGAACTAGAAAACCGAGTGTGAGGAGTGGACGTTGATCGGTGATCGTTGAAAACCGACATAGTGTGGTTGTAAACGTTATTCGGGTGAGTGTAGAAAACCCGGTTGTGATAGTGGATTTCTCCCCGGGAGTGAGGAGCGGAGACGTAGGACGGAAGGTCCGAACTGTGCTTTGGTGTTTATTTATATTTGTGCTCATTGCTCATATCGCCATTGTCTCATTATTTATATGATCCACTATCTAGTTCATTTTGTTTACCCTTGTGTTAGTTTACATATCCTTGCATATATCATATTGCCTATATCTCTTTGTTAGGATATATCTTGTTGTTCATATTGCTTATCCTAGCTCATATAACTTGTTGTATTTCATACTTGTTAGGATAACTTATTAATTAGTTTTAATTGGTATAAAATTGCATTAGATTAGCATAAGACCCTAATCACCCCCCTCTAGGGTCCAATAATTGGTATCAGAGCTTGGTGCTCTTTGATTTAAGGTCTAATCGCCTTGAGTTAAAGATTCAAGTTATCTTTTTTGTGCTAATCCATTTTTTTAATTTTTGTATCTTGCTTGCATATATACATTATGGATATGAATGATGCATCTTGTTTAGGTTATGCCATCAATATTGCTCCTAGATTAGATAATTTCTCCTATGCCCAATGGTGTGTTAGATTTAAACTTTTTGTTCAATCTAAACACTTTGATTTATGGAAAATTATAGAAATCCAAGTGGAATAAGAATAATCATCGTATGTTTACAATGAATAATATTTTGTTAGAATATTTGCTAAATGCTCTTGATTCATCTATGCCTAACAAATTTGTTCATTTTGATAGTGCTTACACCTTATGGAAATTTATTGAAGCACATCAAGGGGACTTGGAGGCGATCCGACAAGCTTTGGAGGATCCGGCCTTAAGTTCATATGGAGCATCATTCACACGGCCACTAGGTGATAGCCCTAGTGAGGTTTGCGAGTTCGAAACCATTAATGATTTACCTAATGATGAACTTGCTTGTGCTAGTGAAAATTTGTTGCATGCCTTTAACAAATTGCATAAAGATTTTGTTGATTTACAATGCAGCATGAATAATTTAAAATCCGATCATGAGAAGCTAGTGTCCAAATTTGATGTCATTGAAAATGAAAATACTATGCTTAAAGAAAGCAATGACTTATTAAATTTGGAAAATGAAAATTTGATCTCATCTATTGCTAGCCTATCTCATGCAAAGATTGATGCCATGTTAGAAGTAGAGAACATAAAGAATGATACAGCTTCTTTTATAAATAACTATTTATATTCTACTTCTAAAAGTGCATATGTGCCTAAAAATGAAGATTTGAATCTTATGAATAAAAGCATTTCATCTTTAGATTCAACTCTAAAAACATGCATTAATAATCATAAGAAGCTTATGGATATGTGATGTGTGCCAAGACTAAATCAAAATCATCCACTCATTATGCACACATGTATAGCAAAACTTATAAGTGTTCTATTTGCGGCCGTCAAGGTCATTTAGCTAAGTTTTGTTATGATGCACACAAAACTAATAAGAATTCTAATGCTCATTGTGCATCTCATATAGCTTCTTCATCTTGTACACTTACACATTCACATGCTCATTCTCACAAAGCTCATCATAAGCATGCTAGTGTGTTCAAGTGTGATCATTGTGGTCGTTTTGGTCATTTGGCCAAATATTGCTTTGATTTGAAAAGAAAATCTCATTTGACAAATGCTTCCAATAGACCACATGTTTTTAAATGTGATGTTTGTGGTAGGTTTGGACATCTTGCTAAATTTTGTTTTGATATACAAAAAGCTTCTAAATTGCAATATGTTCCAAATAGACCATTGTTTAAGAATGTTTCTCATTTGCAAAATAATTTTAAAAGAAAATCTTTATTTGCAAATGATTCCCGTGCACGAGCTAATGGTCCACAAAAACAAATGGATCTCTTTCATTGCACAAATTGCAATCGGAAGGGTCATTTGAATGAATATTGTTTTGACCATGTTAGTGCACCACATATACCTAAGAGGGTTCATAACCCTAAGGTTTTGAGCTTAAATGATAGGGGTCATGTCCCTAAATCTTTTGGTACCAAGAGTTCTTGGGTACCAAAACAAATTTAAATTTTAAACCAAGAATTTTAGTGTTCATACTTTTTCCTTTCTTGGTTTTAAAATTATGTCTTAAAATATTTTGATTATGAAAATAAATTTATAATTGATAAAATCTTTTGTTTTCATGATTATTTGTTTTGTTTTGATGAGAGGTTTGTACTTATATAACCCTCCGGAGTTATTGGGTGTTTATTCCCAAACATTGTTTACCGGGTGCTAAAAATGTTCATATGGGTTGATACTAGCTCAAGAGCTAGATATAATTGCCTCTCTTGATTTTTGAAAATCAATGATGATTTGGTTTTATGATTTAAACTTTGATTTATGATTTCAATTGGTTGATTTGTTTTCATTTGAAAACTTTTTACATAATTCTCATGTTTCTCTTCTTTTGACTTCATAAATCTATTTTATACATTGGCTTTTATGATATGAGACAATATGTTCATCTTGATATACTTATATATGTTCTCATTATCTCTTGAATGTGAGTGATTTTTGGCATATTATTTATGCTTGCTCACATGTTTGCCATGATCTTTTATTGCTTATATTTCATATGGCTTTTTGATAGGGGGAGCTATTCCCTATATCTGTTTTATACTCACCTATGCTTATTGATAGGGGGAGCTTTCGCTCTCTTATTTCTTTTGTCCCCTTTTTGATGTTGTCAAAGGAGGAGAAATATTGTGAGTATATTCTTTCTTGTTTATATGCATGTGAATTCTAATTTATATACTTATTTCTTTCATGCATATATATCTCTTTTGTAAATTGTTTGTCATCATCAAAAAGGGGGAGATTGTTGGCCTTCTTGTTTTGATGATGTTTAACAAACAATTTACCACTAATGTTGTTTGTCTAGTATTTGTGTTTTCTTATTTATTATAGACAAACAACTAGTTGCACCGAGGATGGATTGGAATAGAGCTTCAACGATCATATCCAAAGGAGGTTGGCGGAATGTCGGTGAAGCTTATGCAATTCAAGTTCAAGCAAGTTCAGCTTCATCCGCATGTGTACCAAGTCGAGCTTATTGAAGATCAAGATCTAGCTTGGGTAACTTAGTATAGGTTTTATATTATGTGTGTTAAGTACGTTAAGCTCAATATCTATACACACACATTTATTGGTTTCTTCGTATATATATATAGTTATATATATATACATCAGTTTTGGTTTCTATGCATATATATAGTTATATATATACATACATGTGTTTTGGGTTTTTATGTTTATATATATATGAAATTACATATTTCATACTCTATTGTGTTTTAGTATTCATTGCATAGAATATGCAATTTTGTGAAAATTCTATATTCTTAGTTTTTGGCCTTAACAATAATCATATACATATTTTATTAAGTCTATATAATCATTGTGCAAAGTTTCAAAACATGGTTTAACCAAAATATCAAAATTCACATGTTTACATTTTCGTGTTTTGAACTATTTTGCAAAATAATGATTTTTCACAAATGGGAAATGCAATTTGGAAAATTCTTTTTGTAACATGTTCATTTACATGTTTATATACATTTCCCAAAGTTTTATTATTTTTGGACTTCATTTGTTATTTTTAATAATTTTTCCATAGTCTCAAAAATTAGCTTTAAAACCTGTTTTACTGTAGTACCAGATTTCGGTCGACCGCACAGGTCGACCGCTCATATGTTCATTTGTTCAGTAGGCAGCAGAGAGTTTGTCGGTCGACTGCAGTGGTCGACCGAGAGCTCGAAATTTCCATCGGTCGACCGCACCGGTCGACCGAAGAAGTCTCTGCTCGATTCTCAGTTTGGGATCTGGATCGCGGTCGACCGTGAATTTTTTTGGTCGACCGCCGAACTCCCAACGGTAATATTGTACAGAAATCTGTTTCCTGATTTTCTGGGATTTTTGTTGATTTGGTTTTGGGTTTTAGCTGTTGTTTCTTTTCCTATATAAACTCCCAAACCCCCTTCTATCAGTAACCCAATGGATAGTTTTTAAAGAAGTTTAAAAGAGTTTTGAAAAGGGTTTTAGTGGGTTCAAAGTCTGTTTGGTTTGAAGATTGTTTTACAAGTGGAGAAGATCATTCACAGTGTCTGAACTTCATTTCAATCCTCCTCTCATCTTGTTTTTCAGAGAAGAATTTCTAAACTCTTTCTAGCTTTACTTTTTGTATTGTTTAATTATCATTTCTATTAAAGCTAGTTTTATATTGAGTTTAGATTTGATTTTATCTCATTGTTAAACACACCCACTTGAGCTTATTGTATTTGCATACATAGTATATTAGGGTTGTGAGAGATTGTAACATTGAGTTGTGCTTAATTGTGTTCTCATCTATTATAGAGAACAAATTTATTATATGTTACATTGTGAGTGTTGTAAGGTTTTCGGTGAGCTAGAAAACCGAGTGTGTTGTGAAGTTTTCGGTGAACTAGAAAACCGAGTGTGAGGAGTGAGCGTTGATCGTGATCGTTGAAAACCGACATAGTGTGGTTGTAAACGTTATTCGGGTGAGGCGTAGAAAACCCGGTTGTGATAGTGGATTTCTCCCCGGGAGTGGGGAGCGCGAGACGTAGGACGGAAGGTCCGAACTCCGTGATCATTTGATTGTGTTTGAGTGTGCTTTGGGCATTTATTTATATTTGTGCTCATTGCTCATATCGCATTGTCTCATTTATTATATGATCCACTATCTAGTTCATTTTGTTTACCCTTGTGTTAGCTCTTACATATCCTTGCACATACATTGCTTATATCTCTTTGTTAGGATATATCTTGTTGTTTATATTGCTTATCCTAGCTCATATAACTTGTTGTATTTCATACTTGTTAGGATAACTTATTAATTAGTTTTAATTGGCATTTAATCGGATTAGATTAGCATAAGACCCTAATCACCCCCTCCTCTAGGGTCTAACAAAGACCAGCTTAGTAGATGCCATTGTAGATACATGGAGTCAGAAGAACCTGATATCTGAAGCATTAGTACAGAAGTTAGGATTGAAGACGGTGAAGCATCCGAAACCTTATCCTTTTGGGTGGATTCAAAAGGAAGCGGGATTGAGTGTGGTGAACCAGTGTACGTTTAGATTTGCACTCCATGAGTCATATATTGATGGGGTCACATGCGACGTGGTTCCGTTAGATATTTGCCAAGTTATTTTGGGCAATCCTTACTTGTGGGATAGACACGCGGTATATGATTGGCGGGCCCAAAAGTATACGTTCACCAAGGATAGCGCGCAATTCATTTTTCGTTCGGCATCTCTTCCGCAGGAGATGAGTTTGGTTATGGTGACTCAGGCTAAGAGGTTGATGAATGCGGGCAGGAGGTTCGTTTTGTTGTTCATTCGGTCTTATGAAGAGCAGCTGAGTAGGATATGCTTGTCCACCTTGAGCAAACTTCAGGAGGGGGATCTTGATAGTTTGAAGTTCAAGTATGCAGATTTGTTTTCAGAAATCACGTGACTACCACCACGGCGAGGCGTAGAGCATGAGATTATATTGACCGGTGAGAGTTCCTTACCAAACATAGGCCTATACCGCACATCAGTACAGGAGTCCGAGGAGATCAAGAAACAGGTTCAGGAGCTCTTGGAGACGGGAGTGATAGTGCCGAATTGTTCACCTTGTGGGTCGCCGGTGTTATTGGTGCCCAAAAAGGATGGAGGCTGGCGCATGTGCGTGGATTACCGGGCGCTCAACAAGATAACAATCAAGAATCGTTACCCACTACTACGGATTGATGATCTTATGGACCAGTTGGAGGGAACGAGGTTTTTCACGAAGTTGGATCTGAAGTCTGGCTATCATCAGGTGAGGATTCGGGAGGAAGACACTTGGAAGACGACGTTCAAGACCAAACATGGCCTGTTCGAGTGGTTGGTGATGCTGTTTGGGTTATGCAATGCTCCAGCGACTTTTATGAGGATCATGAATGATTTGTTGCGAACTTTCATAGAGGATTTTGTGATCATGAATGATTTGATGATATTTTGGTGTACAGCAAGACCTGGAAGGAGCATCTTGTTCATGTGGAGAAGGTGTTTAGAGTGTTGCAGGACGGACAGCTAAAGCTCAACGGGAAGAAGTGCGAGTTTGGGAAGAATGAGCTGGTGTATCTCGGCTTCATCGTGGGGAAGGGACAGAGAAGGATAGATCCGGGTAAGATGGCGGTGATCACGAAGTGGCCGACGCTGAAGACAGTGACTGAGGTGAGAAGCTTCATGGGGACTTGCAAGTATTTGCGCAAGTTCATTCGACATTTTTTGACTTATGCGGCACCGTTACATGGCCTCACAAAGGCTAAAGTTTAGTTCGAGTGGGTGAGGACGCATGAGGAGGCTTTTCAGTTACTAAAGAGGAAGATCTCGGAGGCACCGGTATTAGCTTTTCCGAATTTGCAGCGGACTTTCGAGGTGGAGACTGACGCGTCTAGTTATATGATGGGTGCAGTGTTGATTAAGGATGGGAAGCCAGTGGAATAACATTATGAGATGTTTACGGGTGCTATTGTGAACTACCCGACCTATGACAAGGAGTTCTATGCACTTTATCAGGCAATTAAGCATTAGAGGGTGTACTTGTTGGGAAAGGAGGTGGTTGTGCACTCGAATCACAAGCCGTTTGAGTTCTTACATGCTCAGACGAAGCTACAGGAGGCACGGCACATGAAGTGGATGTCTTATTTGATGGTTTTCAACATTATTATTAGGTACAAGAAGGGAACGACAAACAAGTTGGCCGATATGTTATCTCGTCCGCCGGTAAGGGCTTTATTGGTGGAGACGCATATTCAGCCCTTGGTTCCTTTGGAGTATGTATAGCTGTACGCATCCAGTAGAGATTTCGGTAGTGTGTTCGAGCAGGCGAAGGCTGGTCAAAGGGGGGAGTATGAACTTGGAGAAGATGGCTTGTTGTATCGGGGAACATCACTATGCATTCCAGAGGATGGTGATAGGTTGTAGTGGATTAGAGAGGCACATACCTCGCGTGTGCAAGGACATTTTGGAATTCAAAAGACACTTCTCAATCTACGACGACATGTGTTTTAGCCACGGATGCTTGATGATGTGACAAAGTATGTTGGAGGGTATAAGTTATGCTGCATTTCGAAGCCTTCTAACAGGAAGAGGGGATTGTACCTACCACTACCGATTCCTTCTAGGCCGTGGGAGAGCATATCTATGGATTTTCTAGGAGGGTTGCCAACTACCAAGCGCGGGCATAACTATTTATACGTTGTGGTAGACCGGTTAAGCAAGATGGTGATCTTGATTCCTTGCAAGAAGACCGTGACGGGAGCGGGTGCAGCACAGTTGTTCTTCGAGCATGTGTGGAAGCATTTTGGGTTGCCCAGTTTGATAATTTCGGATCGGGATAGTCGCTTTCTTGGACATTTTTGGGATTCTTTGTGGAGTTTGATGGACACTAAATTGAAGAAGAGCACGGCCTTTCATCCACAAACAGACGGACAAACGAAGGTAGTCAACCGGACTATGGTGCATATGTTACGGGGGTATAATTTCAGGCATCCCAATACTTGGGATGAAAGCTTACCATAGTTGCAGTTTTCTTTTAATCGGGCGATTCATGGATCTTCGGAAAAGTCACCGTTTGAGACTTGTTATGAATTCTTACCGCCGAGTCCGTTTGATCTTGTGTTTTCAAGTGAAGCTACGACGGACGATAAGGAGGGGAATGAAAGACAACGTGCTCAGCGATTTCTGGAGAAGATTGTGCATATTCATGCCTCGGTTGAAGCACAATTGAAGAAGTCACAATCAAGATACAAGGCGAAGCATGATCAACATCGGGTTCCTTGTAACTTTGGAGTGGACGATATGGTGTGGATAAAATTGAGTAAGGAGAGGCTCAAGGGAGAAGGGAAGAAGTTGAAACCGATACGTTATGGTCCATTTCGGATTCTCGATCAGATTGGCGACAACGCTTCAAGCTCGATTTACCACCTTACTTAGGCATGTATTCGGTGATCAATGCCGAGTACTTGAAGTTGTTTGAGCCTCCATTACTGGATGATGAAGGTGATGACAAGGTGATCTTGCCGTATGTTGAAGACTTGTGGTTTGATAGAGAGGAGCCGCTGAAGGAAGATTGCATTTTGGAGAGAAAGACGACCACGACAAGACGGGGAATGAAGGAGTCGTTTCTCATTGGACGTCAAGGTCAAGTTCCTAGCAAGGCTAAATGGTTCAACAAGGAAGGAGGGGCTCGTGAGTTTCCTCAGCTGAAGTTCTAACTTGAACGGGACTTCAAGTTCCTAAAGGGGGGACCCATGATACGGGTGTATCTTCTCTTTGGAACTTAGCGATCCTCATGGGAGCTTGAGGATAGATGATTCTCATGATAACATGAGAATAGAGGTGTCAAATAGTACAAGGGAACACAGGTTGGAGCGAGAAACGAGGCAGAGAATCGAAGAGTCAAAGTATCCAGATTTCAGCCTGTGAGTCGACTCATATATGTACATGAGTTGACTCATCAGGTTGAGTCGACTCATACCTGTCATGAGTCGACTCATGAAACCAAGCTCTGTTTGTAGTTCATCTCTGACCAGTCGACTCATCAGTTATGAGTCGACTCATATGAGGTCATGAGTCGACTCATCTCAGTCATGAGTTGACTCATTGCTGGTCTTGAGTTCTGTCCAGTTTCGGACGAGTCGATTCATCTCAGTCATGAGTCGACTCATCAGAGTTTTTCATATTCGTTAAGGACTCTATTTATGTGTTTTCCTGTTTGGGTTGGGTTTGGTTATTTACCACTTTGCCACCCTCGTTTGTACACATATATAAGTGTAAAACCCCGTAATTTTGAATGATTATGAAATATAATAATAAAAATGTTATATCATGATAAATAACGTTTATTGATATTTGAGTATGCTAGAAATTGATTTGAGATCAATTCGATACATATATATGAATATATGAGTGCAAATGCACAAAACATGCACGAAAAATCTGTGAAAAATGACCAGTTAAGAGTTTATAGATTTTACATAATGATTCTCTTAGAATTTGGGAAAACTCAAAATACCAAAGTTGTAGGACTTTTCAATAGATTTCCAACAAATCTTAGATCACCTTATTCTGAGATCGGACGTGAAAGTTTTGGCCAAAATTCCGAAGATCATTTTCCTAGTCAGATTAGGATTCCTGGTTCGGGTCAAACGGGTTTAGTTCGGGTTTGCATATATATAAACATGTGTTTTGACGAAAATTAACAAGCCCCTCTTCCTCTCTCTGAATCCCTAGCCCTAAAGTTGAGAGTTTTGAGAGCTTTGTGAAGCAAATATCGACAAAAGGGCGAGATCATCGACGTGTGACGAGGGAGAACGGGTGGTTTGTGCTCATGGATTGCTTGCTGTTTATTTTAGAAGCTTTCATATGAGATTAAGACAAGATTATATTCATCTAAACCTATCCCTATAGTTAAATAACTAGTGTAGATGATTAATATGATGTTGAATATGTGTTTTCATGCTTTAATCTTAACCTGAGGTGTTAAAAGTCAGATTTTTGATAGTAAACCTTAAAATAAATGCTAGATTAATAATCTTTTCTTGCTGTTTATGATAGTATCATGATCATAATCATTAGGGGTTTTCATAATTTTATTTATATATGAGAAATTTAAGAGATGTACTAAATAAATATTTTCTGCAGAAAACTATAGCAATTATATCATGTTTAACTGAGATTTTAAAATAGAAAATAAACTCCAAATTTAACCAAAATAGTGCCAAATGAAATATATATGTATCTAGTTTCTAAAACAGAAGACTAAACTTAAAAATCATTTTTATAGAGAAAGATATGATCTTTTTACTAACAACATGTCCTGTAGAAAAACGGCTGCACATATATAATATTTAACTAGATATTTGGGATACCAAATGAACTCCAAACTAAACTAAACTTATGTCATTTGAAAGATGTGTGAATCTAGTTTTCAAAACTAAAAACCATTTGTAAAAATAGTTTTTCTAGAGAAAGATATGCTTGTTTTACTAACAGATGTTACGTCTTTTTTTTTTCTTGCTCGTTTTGTGGAGCTGTGTTGCGCCGTTTTGAGATGCGTTCCCAGAGTTTTGAGCTGCTTGATGTTATACGTATAGTCATGAATATATTATGTTATATATTTAAAAATCCTAAAGGGATTATGATAAATTTTGATTTGATCATATTTGAATTAGATATAGTTCATATACATGTTGGATGTCGTTGATGAGCACAGCTTAGTACTATATGGGATAGTGTGTCGACACACCAGATATACACATGTTGGATGTCGTTGATGAGCACAGCTTAGTACTATATGGGATAGTGTGTCGACACACCAGATATACATGGTTTATACATGAGATAACTATCATTGATGATCATAGCTCAGTATTATATAGGATAGTGCATCGACATGCCAGAGGTACAAAGATTTATATGAGGTGGATATCGTTGATGAGCTCAGTTTAGTACTACATGAGGTAGTGCGTCGATATTCTACATGTATAGGCCATTGAGTTGGATTTTAGGAGACTTGATCTAGCCGTCCGTCCCATACTAGGGTGTGATGAGGCTCGTGAGCCGTATTTCTAGGATGCCTATTTGGTAGTCCGTCCCGCACTCATGTTATGCACTGAGATCACGATGAGACTAATGAGCCGTGTACACAGTTCAGAATACCTATAGGGTAGTCCGTCGCACTGAGATAATTACTTGATAGCCTAAGTATGACAGATGCCGATTATAAATACGACCTATCAGTGAACTATATAACTGAGATACATTACTTTTGAAAGTATACAAAATTATGTGTTGGTATTTTATTCTATCTCTTCAGTAATTGTGGAAGATATTATAAATACGATGTGTTGATATCTTATTTCTTTTACTGTCTTTTTACTTCTTAGTTGGGATCAATGATTAGAGATTCACAATTTGAGACTTATGATATATACATGAGGGTTTCCTTGTTTGGATTATTTCGCTCGACGTACCAGTCTCGTGTCATGGATTTCTAATTATTGGTTTTATTAGATTGTCTTTTCTTAGTTCGGTATTAATGTTTAGATATCTACAATTTGAGACTTATGGTATATACATGAGGGTTTCCTTGTTTGGATTATTTCGCTCGACGTACTACGTCTCGTGTTGTAGGTTTCTAAATGTTAATCCTACTTAGATACGGGGAAAATGAATCTAGGTAGACTATGCTTAATAGATAGATCATTCACTCCATCTAGTAGCCCTTTCCCTGGGGACGGATGGAGGTAATCTTGCTGTAGCGCTTTGACGCTCTTGTTGTTATTCTTTTTCTTTTAAATTATTTTTCAGGTAGTTCAGAGTTTCGGAGAGCCGCAGGGTGATGGAGTTCTGACATAGTCGCCGTCGCGTATTTTTACTTGTAGAGACTCCACTGTAGTTTCGAGTTTTATCCTGACATTAGAGTTTCATATTCATATTGTAAAGACAGTGTGCCTTAGTATGATTCTTAGTTGATTCATGTTGAGACATTTTCATTATTCAGATATCAGATGTATTATAGTTGAGACATGATTCTTTTCATTTATGAGATATCTCTTCTATATCATGTCTATTATATTTATTCCCTTTATTTTGCCTGTTTGTACCTGCACTTCTATTTGGTTCTACTAGAGGATATTACTGTGATTGGTGAAACATGTTTATGCACAGTGTGGGTGCATGACAGGTTTGACATCTCTGGTTTCACCTCGGACTGCAGCCTTGTGTGAACCCAGGGGCGTCACAATAAGGGATTGTTTTAGGGTTTAAAACAATCAGAGAGTTTAATCAAGAGAGATTAAATTGTAATTGAGATTTGGAGAGTCTGTTCTTCAATTCTAGAGTGAGATTGTGAGAGATTGTAAATTGCATACTCATAATCAAAGGTGCTCGCATGGCAACTCGTATCACTAACATTCATCATTGCCTGATTGGTGACTGGTCTGCAACAGACAAGACACATCTCTCGTAAGGAAGATGTGTGGATTGTCGATGTATCTATCAATATTAGTTTGATTTTCATCATTAAGATTCAAAAGGACAACAAGTCTTTCTTCATAATTTATTAGGGAATATGAGACAAGGAACTTACATCATATTTATTATGCGAATATGAGAAAATAACTCATCATCAATAGTCAGATTTCCTTTTGAATGTTGAGATGTACAAGTGGTTGTCGATACCTCGTGAAGTCCTTCGCAACATGCTAACTATTTGAATATTTTGGGATATCATTGCTATTACATGCTAGCTGAACAAAAGCAAAAATCTGTCACTTTTGGATCTCAGTATGCAATAGGTTATAAACATCAACTATAAGAGAATAGAACTCAGTTTGTGGCAATTGGTACACCAAGAATAAGTCATTACTCTTGGTCACTATCTACTATCACCAATAATCTACTTTCAAATCCACAAATTCAAGGAAACTGATAAAGCAAGACAGATACCTATAAGCCAGCTCAAATTACCAGAAATAAGGACTAAAGTAGTAAATTAAAAAAATTAGGAAATGAAAATTTGCTTTTCATATGAGAAATGATTTTCCAATAAGAACTGTATCCATGCAACAATCTAAACCGAGAAACCAATTAAGAGGAAAATAGAGTTGGTTTTGAGTGTAGGAAACACCTAATAAGTATGTGTGGGTAAATGGTTGCAAACTTGGAGGAGGCACGAACTGCTGCATAATAAAAGAACTCTGGTATGATAAAGTAAAGGAATGAACGGTAATTAGTAAAACGAAAAATAAGTTGTTAACCCATCAAAACTATGAGAGCAAATAAGACAAATCATTTCATATAATTTACTAAATAACAAGGAGGCTATCTATGGATGTTCCATTGGGTCATCCCAAGTAGAAGTAAGCGCAATAATGAGTCCCATTTTGATAACAATAATTGGTTGTTTTGGTATTCGTTATTGCTTTAAAATTGCATGAGCAACTCCATAATCAAAGTATAAAAACATGAACTAATTATTGTTATTTAGTGAACTAGGTCATCCAAAGGAAAATATTGCATATGAAAATGGTGATATTTGTGTTATATTTTTATAATTCAATAACAACCTTTTCTAATATTTCGTGCGAAACATACTTACTAGTTTTATATACAAAACCAATAGTTTGACTAATCCTGTATTATATCAAACAATTTCCATCTCTACCATCCACCTTAGATAGGGAAAAACCGTACATGTAACAAAAACAATCTAATTAATAAAAAAAACATGAATGAGAATCAAATTACCTTGCGTACGGCGTACCTAAACAAAGATATAATTTGAACAGACAAAATAATCATGATGGACCCAAAATTCAACTATTATCAGTAGAAAAAATTAAAAAATAATAATAAAGTGCATTCAAGAATCTTGCTGTGTGAGCCTGATAAACTATTTTGCTTTAGAGAAGGGGCGATGGAGCAGTACTGCTTCTTTTGACCAAGGACCCTATAATTCAATCAATCAAAAGACTAAATTAATTCACTCAAAAAAATGATAAACGACGAATTTCTCCGCAGAATCATGTGAGTTTCCCTAATTTTAGTAGACGAACATGAATCCCTAATTATCGAGGTCTGATCAGCTCAGAAATTCAAAATGCACAACTCCCTCCATACCTTTAAATACCGCAGAAATGATTGAAAACCTCGATATATATAGAATTAGAGCACATCATTGAGTTTATCATTCTATACTTCTTTAAAAACCGGGGTAGAATTTTGAGCAATAAGGTAGGAATTGATATAGTGTGTGAGCTTTTTGTATTAATCGTTTATTCTATATCTTTACTTTTTGTCTCATACTAATAATAATAATAAAAAGAATTTATTCTTATCTCATTTGACAGTTTTTTGTTTTTTCAAAAAAAAAAAAAAAGAAACGAAGAAAAAATAAAATTATAAAAAAGAAATGAAAAAGATAAAAAATAAAAAAATGATTGAAAAAAGTGAAATTTTTTTTGACTTCATCCTCCTCGTACCAAAGGTAACTACAGATTTTTATTATTTTATCATTGTTCTAAGTCGATCAAATAAATGTAACTGCTTCATTTCTTACCTACTTTACTTTGTGCATCATAGAGTTTACATTAATGACAATGCAAAATTTAGGTGCGGGGGTGGGGTCTAGTCAATTAAGATAGTATACTTCACTATAGTCTAACTTAGACTTTCAATTAAGATAATAAAATTTTTTCATGCTTACCTTAGAGTGGAAAAAAAATTCTCTCAAGTTCCCTCCATCTAATTTTTTTTCAAAAAATATATATACATATACTCATATATATTATAAAAACAATTAACAAATAGAAGAGTGAAATAAATGGGCACCAATAATTCTCTTGAACTCCAAGGTGGTTCTTTCTTATTAACCCTAGGTTGACTGAGTGATTAAGCCCGGGGAGTATTTCTATGCTTAATAACCTAAACACAATTGGATAGGGAATTATTGATCCAAAACTCATTAAATGGTCACTTAGAAAGCCCGATAAAGTGCAACAAAAGCAGCAAGGAATAAAGAGTGTG